>NC_056745.1:1098091255-1098172410 GCF_019279795.1 Protopterus annectens | reverse complement strand
GTTCACTTATGTCCAAACACAAAAAAAATAGGTGTGATAGTCACGGACCTTAGGATTTTGGCACGGGTTAGGGTAAGGGGATAGTTAGTAAAGCTATCCCCTTACCCTAACCCATGCCCTAACCTTAAGGTTTGTGACTATCACACCATAGTGGAGGATATTGCTATGTCCTTCACTGCGCTGCAGTCATGGACCTTAGGGTTTGGGCACGGGTCATGGTAAGGGGACAGCCCTACGGGCTAGCAGCATTAAGGTAAGTTTGTGTTTGTGTTTTGTGGTTTACTTGAATGGTTGAGATTTCAAATGTCGATCATATGGTCTCGGCCATATGAAAGTTGACATTATGAAATTTCGGCCATACCTATGCTTTTTTGTTTTGTTTATTTAAGGGAGTAAGAATAGTGTGCTAATGCCAATGGGTATTCACAATTAACACAGTTAACTATTCTAACATGACAAAACTAGTCCAAAGAGATGGAAATATTAAGGTATGCTGATCTTAATCAGTAAAACAGGAAAGGTCTTGTTTGCACTTAGAAAGACCAAAACAGGCCCGAGCCACAGATTCCCATCTGATTGTAACAGTGGCATATGTGATCTGAGAAAATGTGAGGGTAGAGGGGAATTATGTAGGAGCCTGGGCCTTGGATCCATAAGTTTGAAAGTTGCTTGCAATGGATCCAGCCAGATCCAATATACTCAACTACTGAAATGGATGGAAAAGACAACATCAGATCATAGGCCATGCTTACTTTTAATGAAGATCTTTAAACTTTTAAAGCTTATAGCAAAACTATTATCATTATATCAATTTAAAGCAAAAAGGAGTATGGGCTATGGGATACATCACCTGCTTATATTACAGCTAGAAGTTTCTTAAACATCTTAATTGTACATCCATTTTGGTGATGCAGAGTGAATCTGTTTGCACTGTTACAGTTTTAGAAAAAGTTTTAAGATAGAGAAGTTAATCTAGTTGACCAAGCATGTCTCCAGTATTATTTGTAGGAAGCGGTATGGTAGGCCTACAACATTGGAAGGGGCATCTGGCATACTTGTGAAGAAGGCACAGTCTGGGAAAAGGATAAGAGAAAAAGCAGTAAGAGCTAACGTTACATTAAAATTATTATTATGGTATGAAGTTAAATACAAGATAGATTATCGAGTATGTGGTTATTACTGGATTGGAGGATCTTCTTAAAATCTGTATAAAAAATACACAGATTACACAGGAAAAAAACATCTACTAGTTAAAAAGCAAAGTGGGACACTTCTTCAGGTTTGAAGAAATGTGAGAACTATACTTTTTAATTTTAATGCAATATTGAATAATAAAAGTCTTTAACTATTACTTAATAAGCAACCTTTACAAACTAATACGGTCAGCTGTAGAGCCATCAGACGCTGTACAGAGCCATCAGACACTGACACTTCACCTTTAGTAGTGTATACAGACTACAAATACTTTTAATCTCAAACAACTTACTGTATGATACAAACTTAAAACAATTAACAGAAGAAAAGAATTTGATTAAAAAATCTCTTCAGATTATGACATCAAGTCCTAACTATTTCTGAACAAACCAGAAAGAGCAACTGAAATTCCGTGCAGCAATAAAGGTCAAAGTTCTTTGAGAATCATGGATTTAAGATGCAATCGTTACCAAAATATTATTCTCCACATACTGTTCTGACACTTTCCATTTTTATACGTAATTTACTCCTACACTTTTCTAAAGATCCCACTTCCAGTTCTTTCATTTCTGTTAGTATATTCACTACTTCTAGTATGGTTGGTTTAGACTTTGATTTCCATTTTCTAGTAATTTTTTTTTTTGACAGCCACCAGAATTAAACTCAGCAAGGCCTTTACTATGCCTAGGCAATTTCAATTCTGTATCACAGCTCAAAAAAATGTCCTTAATTATACCTATTTGCTCAGGCTGCATGTCTGACAGAGTAATCTGCAGAGAACTTTTAAAGTCTGCCAACTCATTACACTCCCAAAAATATGTTTCCAATTTGTTTCCAATTACCTCTTTCTTCCCAGTCACACCTCCAACATTTGCAGTCTACTCAAGGAAAAAAATTCTTTGGAGTTTGCTTAGGGTATAAAAATATATGTGCAAATACTTTCAAGCAAAAATCCTAAATCTTCTAGACTTTGTTTCTTTGTGAAATGGTTATCTCATCTTTTTTCCCAGTCCTTCATACAGTCTTCTGATTGACTCCTATGGTTAACATGAAATATTTTATATGTCCCAAATAATTATTCCTTCTTAAACAGTAACTTCTGTTCTAGATTCAACAAAAAAGCTCTACCAGTGCTAGTCTTTCACTTAGGATACCCCTAGTCCTTTTTGTTTGCCTATACTCATATTAATCCTTGCTAGGAAGGCAATCTCTAGCCTGCAGTTTAAATGTATGTTTGGCCTCTTCCCATTCTATTAACCTTCCCTATTTGCTCCCAATACCTTAGTTCCTTTGCCAGTTTTCTGCAGTAAATTCCAGCCCTCTTGCTTATTCTGTGTACCCCTAATTGCAGTCATGTGTTGGCTTAGCTCTTAGAATACTTTCTGCAACTTTATGAATATAACATTCTGTAAAGTTATTGTTATTCTCCTTAAAGAGCTGCATCCAAAATGTTTCACCATCCCTTTCTACTTTAAATTATAGTTTTCTGCTTGTATTACGTATAGCAACCTTAAATACGTAGCTTTGTAATACCAAACCAACTTGTTCTATTGGAAGGATCAACTTATCCCACTTGACTCTTGCCCTCTACCCCTCCCATATAAAATATTTCAACTCTTTATAATTGTCCACAATTTCACCTCTGGTGGAAAAAAAATATGCCTGACCTGTGTGTAAAACTAAAGGGACTAAAACATTTTCACTGCTTGTATCCTGCTATCCACTTCCATAAAATAGAACCTCCGTTCTTCTCAGTTTTTGTATTATCTTTTGTTTAGTCTCTTCCCACATATCCTTAGCTGCCATAACAAAATCCTTTTTAACCCATAAGTACTTCATTTTATCATGTCCCCATAAATATAGGTATTGAACAAATTTGTGTGTGGGTACATAAAATAAAGACAATAGCTTTAAACTAACTTAATTAATTTTGTACTCCACAAGGATATGAAACTGTTTCAAAATGTTCCACAACACTCGAGATGTCCTTTTCTGACTTTATCAAGTACAAAATAATATCATCTGCAAAAAAAAGCAACTGGTCTTGATTCCCATACCAATTATATGCCTGAATTTCCAAGTCACTCATTTCCTTTGCCAGTGGTTCTAAATATAACACAAATAAACGGAAAAGAGGAAATACCTGCCTAGTTCCTCTGTTCAAAAAAAAAAAAACTAATCAGACAGGAACCCCTACTTTAATTTTCACCTCCAGTCTCTCATATATCCTCTTAATTAACCTTATTATTTTGTCACGGAATGTAAAGGTTTCCATTGCCCTGCTCATAAAATCCCAGTTTACTCTGTCGAATGCTTTCACTGCATCAAGACACAACAAGAACAGCAGCATTTTTCACCTTCTGCTTCACTCTGGATCACCACTGTTCTATTAATGAAGTCAAATATTTGCTTCTCCTCCAAAAAAACTAAATTGATCCATACTGATCAATCCTGGCATCACCTTTGCCATTCTTTTAGCCATTATAGACAAACACTTTATAATCATGGTTTAGAAATTGAAATGGGCCTACATGAAGCTGGATTTGGTGAGTCTTTACCCATCTTTAGGTATTACGGCCACCACAGCTTTTTTCCAGGATGTTGCTGCTTCTCCTCCTTTTAAAATACTGCTAAACAAAACCTTCCAGATCTTTATCACTTTCTGTCTTCCCAGTTTCCAAACTTAAAAAGGAATACCATCTATTCCTGGAGACAGACCTTCCTGTAGATCAGTTATACATCAACTTTTTTTCTCATCTCCTCCTATCCTGTTAATAATTGAGCCTCGTATACCTTTAACCTTAGCATATTTAATTCTTCCATATTTAATTCTTCCATAAACATTTCCATTTGTACTTTTTCTTTCACAGCCAAGTTTCTTCTGACCAGGGAATCACTGTTTATGACCTCAAAAAGGATGTATTTGCTATTGGCCAAAGGTCTGGCTGGTTTGTTGGTGCTCTCCACTTGTATAAAGTTGGTGCATTTCTGCAATACTGCTCATTGTGCAGTGGCAGTTAGCAGTGCGCTATAGAGACACAGGTGCTTAGAAATGTAAATTTCCTATAAAAAAAACTACCCACCAAGTGTTCCTGAGCATGCAGCTGCTGAACAAGCATCAGGTTTGTGTGAAGAGGGGCACCACTCCATGAAATTAGATGGAATTTGTAATCTGTTCTCCCTTATAGTCGTCACACAAACAGAAGTATAAATCTAATACCACACCCCTTGAAATCCACTACATTTATATTCAAAACCACAGATCAGCACTTTCCTACTATCTCTGTAGCCAGCCTGGTAGAAATGGGAGTCTTCAGACAATGTAGCAATGCACTCATACTTTCTGTCAGCCAACTAATTCTTAAACAATCTTATACAGAAAGTGAGAGATGCACATATTCCTTATCTCTGAGTGCAAAGTTCTCAAATACGGCTACTCCAGATACCAAACAGGTTGTCAAAAATTCACAAAACAATACCTTCCACACATACTAGAGGACAGACCTACACAAGCAGAGGCTCTTAAAAATAATCTACCCAGTCCAATCTTCAAATACCTCTCAGGCACGGTAATTACAATAAATACCCTCAGCAATCTCAAAAACACACTATCCAAGCAACACCCACTATGGCACATTCAGCCTTAACTCTGTGTCTATAAGGCTAGGCCCATAAAGCAGAGCACCACATAATCCAACAGTTTGGTCATAGGAGATTCCATTGATGTCCCACTGACCAGGCAGAAGGTTGCAGTCAGTTTCCACTCAGGGGCAAGGATCCATCAGATCACAGACACACCAGTGAAACAAGTGCCAGTGTGACTCAGTCACAGTCCATGGGGAATAAATTATCTGGGATGCATCTCCCTGGGCTATATGAAGAGACATATGGAGTTCTCAGACTGGTGTCTCAGGCTGGTATGTGGCTAACATTGAGTAGCATTCTACCTTCTAAAAGAATGATGTCACAGTATGAACAGTAGATAATTGGCTTCATTTCTGATGCTATTCGAAGGAGGTGCAATATTTGTCAGACTGGGAGGATATCATTGACAGACTATGTTGCTTTGCCACGGATGGTCTGCACCTCTCGCCTCTATTGGCTAAAATCTTATCCACCTCACAATGCCATTTTTTTCAGGAGTCTAAAGAAACTCTACTCTCTGCAAACTCTCCTCACCCTGAAGAATGCAGATATCTGTGCAGTTAATGAGACATGATTCTAGCTGCAGAGAGCACCCCAGCAGTGCAGGTCTCCAATTCCTTCCACACATTTAGACCTGTTACTGCAGTACATGGGACAAAAAGTGGAGGTGTCTCCGTTTATATCAAAAACACCCACACCTCAAGGCTGGTCATACAGTACAATGTGTTTGAGCTTCTCCACGTCCAAATTACCATAAACAAAGTCTCATACGCTATCCTTGCAAGCTCTAGGTCCCTCTCTAAGATCCAGAAAAACCATAACACATACTAAAGACACTCCCCATTTAACTAAACACCATATTCATGGGCAACTTTAACTACCCCACTATAAACTTGGAATTAAACACGACTCCTATCATGCAGACCCAGAGATTCCTGGATTTTGAAAGCATAAACATCCTGGAACAGACAAACTGTACACCCACCACTAAGATCCCAGACCAAGTCCTCACCAACATGGGGAAATATTGCACCCTACCCCCCGAGTGTAACAGCTTCATTAGTCAGGTCCGACCATAAAGCAGCCTCTTCAAAAAAAATAAAACCCGAGGCACCAGGTAACCCTGGAACTTCTAGGAATTATTTCAAGGCAAAATTCCTACTTGACACCCTGGCAAAATTTCAAGCCCCCCACCCCAAACCCAGGGAACAGTGCTGCCTAGTCGAGTTATTCAAAAACCCTTTACAGTGATGTATACAGGTGTATAGAGGCAGAGGTGCCTCCCTAAAATAAGCACAGGACAAAAAATAAATAAGCCACTCTGGTGAAATCCCATCATCAATGGGTTATATTACAAAAGGAACAAAATCATGGCCAAAAAACAGGAAACGCAATGCCCAGCAAGGTAAGAACTCCTCCTTCAACCTAAACAACTCAGAAAGTCTACCAAAGATATATTTGCAGTAAAAGTAGTCTCCCAGACTAAGGGACAACCATGACATTCTTCAGTTGTTCAAAACCTCAAAGGCAATACAAAACGTGCTCAACTAATTGCAAATGGAGACACATATACTGAGTCAGAGAATATAGCAAATCAACTTGGTTGAGAAATTCACCTCCAATTTTACCCCACTTTCACTCCCATACAGCTCTCAAGAAATACTCCCCATAGCTCCCCCAACTATTCGCAGGGAAGAGGTCCTCAATGCAGTCTCTAAGGTAAAAACACTGCATTAATGGGACATGACAGGATCCTAGGATACCTTCTTAATAGCAGAAAACATGATATTTTGAAGCCTCTAGAAGCATTACTCAATTGTAGATTCCAAACAAGCTTCATGCCAAAAGAATGGTGGACTGCACCTGTTATATCACTATGCAAAGTTGGGCCCATCCACAGACCCATGAAGCTATGTTCCCATAAACCTGAATAGTCCCATAATGAAAGGCCATGAAAGAATTAATCACGGCCATGATAAATAAAATATAGCTGTATACAGCTTCTGAAGGTTGCCTAAGTTTGGTTTCGTGAAGGGTTCGTTATGCCTACTGAACCTGGTGAACTTTAAGGAGGTCACCAATGCAATGCAGAAGGGCAAAATGGTGCGTAATGCCTAAATCCACCTGGCCAAAACATTCAACTTAGTGTCCCACTTGGGCATTATAACCAAGCTCACTGAGTTAGTTATAAATCCCTCCATCACCAACCAGATGACCAACTGCCTCATAGACAATTCCCAAAATGTTAAGATAGGAGAGTCTACCTTCACAAAAAGCCATTCATTAGCAGAGTCCTTTAGGGCTTGGCTCAGTAGCCACTTCTGTTTGGTATCTACTTCTCTAAAGTCAAGACTAATGTCAAAGGTCTGCGGCTTATCAAACTTGCAGACTATTGCAAATTAGGTGCAGTTATCCTATATCCCGAAGACACAAACATCCACCAAGTGGGCCTGGCACAGGCTTAATAACTAGTATCAGAGTCATGGTCTTAAACTCAATACTAAAAAGCGCATAAGAGCTACAACCTCTGCTGGACTTACAAAACATCCTCTGATCCAGCCTTAATGGCCAAGTTAAACATCATCAAAGCAAAAAGGACCAGAAACACTTGATTCAAGGGACCTAAATATAGCCTGTAACACAAACAGGTCATACACTGGAGGTACAGGTATGTGTCTCTGAGGCTGCCCGTTCTCTATAGGAGGCTTCCCATCAATGAGTAGCAAAGTTCTTCCCTGCACTTATTTATGCAAAACTTGGATCAGTGGATGGGGTTTGTGGCAAATTTACCCCAGACTAGCAACTATTTCTCTATTAGACAGAGAGAGAGAGAGAAAAAATGAGAGAGAAAAAGATGGGAAGCTTATAAATGCTCAATCACTCATGCCCAAGTTACTATACCCCTAAAATAATTTATGGGATCGATAGCTTTCTAATATTTCTGGGAAGAAGGCCATTTTATGATGGTTAGCCTAGTATTCTCCTATAAAGCTACACTAAAATGCTGTAAATACAGTCACAGAGGCTTCCTGATACAGGCTAAACAGAACAGAATGTATTTTTTACATAGTCATTATAGATTAATTAAATAGTTGACAAAAATTGATTTACAGAGGTCATACTTCTTTAATTTGCATATACGTGCATATGCATATGTATGTTGTCACATTGGTTCTTTTCAATTTAAATTACTTGGAAGCAATTTAAATTTATTCCTTTTCTCTCTCTCACACATATATTGTTATACTATTTTTTATATATTTGATAATAAAATAACATATGGAATTTATTAGCTTAACAATAGTAATTATGAAGGCAATGATTGTGGATGTTTTGTTTTAATGCTCAAGATATGTATAACAAAATAATGGCAGAGCACTTTAAATTCACCTAGAAAATGTTGTAATTGAGTAATTGGTGCTGATTAACTTAGAAAAATTTGTATAAATAAGAGTTAACAGCACTTTGTATTTGTGATCCATTTGAAGGCGAAAAGCCGAGGTACCAGATCGCAATAAACGCTTTACTGGCATGGTGCTGGCTTCTTTTGTGTTGGACTAAACAGAACAATTACTCTACATGAGCTGCTCTCAATTAATAAGCAGTTTTTAACAAGTTGGATCCAGTTACCAGCAAAACAGAGTTAATAAAATGTCAGTACTGTAATGTCCACGCATGAAAACTAGACTAGGTAGTAATGTGAGAAAAAAAAACAGTCACATAAACAAAAAATAGTTGCAATACGTTCTCATGAACAGCATACAGAGTTAGTAAGTTTGTAAAACAGCTTGCAATAAAGCAGGAAGTACAGTTGTGTAACATCTTACCATCACGGTAGATGTCCTTCTCTTCACTGTTGCAGTATTCATTACATTAAGGATCCCCTGCCAAGGGCGGCCTCATGTCCAGCCAATACACCAAAGCCTTTAGGTTGCTTTAAGGTACGCCATACGTCACACGTATGTGCCTCGCACGGCATAAAGTTGACATCCGGATGTACCATCCTCAGAGCAGAGAGCCCCAGTAGGAATGCCAGTCCAAGTAAATGAGAGGTAATTGGTACATCAAGAAGAGAAATGGACCAGGGGTCAGAAGGAGGGAGTGAATACTGCAACAGTGAAGAGAAGGATATCTACTGTTATGGTAAGATTTTACACAACTGTACAATGTCCTTCCATTTCGCCGTTGCAGTATTCATTACACTAAGGAGAGTGCCAAAGCTCAGGAATAAGAGATGGAGGAGGAAGGACCAGCAGAGCTCTCTAGGAAGCCATGAATGATGGCCTTAGTAAAACCAGCTCTAGAAATTCCATCCAACTTGTAGTGCTTGGTAAATGTATGCACAGAAGTCCAGGTAATTACCTCAAGAATAAAGTTAGCAGCCAAACCCTTGAAAAAAGCATCAGAAGAAGCCACAGCTCTAGAAGAATGAGCCTTAACAGAAGGAAGGCTCTTACCATGAAAGGAATAAGAGAAAGAGAAGAAATAGTTTGTTTGGATACAGGTAATCCTAAGGACCTACAATAAAAGGAAACAAAAAAGTTGGTCAAATTAACGAAAAATTAGTCTTATCCAAATAAAATTGGTTGTCTATGCACATCCAACATGTGCAGCACCTTCCTACCAGCAGACTGCAGAGAAGGGAAAAAAGTGGGAAAATAGACTGATTAAGGATTAGTACCCAAGGACACTCTGTCCTTATGAAGCACCAAAAGAGGAGGACAAGACATAAGGGCTTGCAGCTCCGACACCCATCTGACAAATAAGGGCTAACAAAAGTACAGCCTTCCAAGATCAAAGTTTCAAGGAAGCTGAAGCTGCAGACTCAAAAGGAAACAGTCAATTTTTCCAAAACAAAATTAAGATCCCAGGGAGGAAGTACAGGTTTCCTGGGAGGCCTAATATGAAGGACACCTTTAAGGAATTGTTTAGCTTCAAATCTAGAAGCTAAAGGAGATAAAGACAGATAAGCAGAGATACCTGCTAAGTGGGCCTTAATAGAGGAATAAACCAATCCAGCATTGAGTAATTCACAGAATGAGAGAGAACCACAGGAACATCAACATAAAGTGGATCCAGGTTACGAAAAAGACACCAAACAGAAAACCTCTTCTATTTGGATAAGTAGAATTTCTTAGTATTGGGTTTCCTGGACTCCTGCAGGACCCTAAGCATATCCTCAGAAAAAAAGGTGTCTATATGGAATCAAAATCCTATCACCCACAGTGTCAGTTGAAGAGTGGACAGGAGGGGATGGATGAGAGATCCCTGGTCTTGTGTGAGTAGGCCACCCTGTGAGGTAAGTTGTGCTGACTACCCTTGGCTAAATGCAGAAAAATAGGGAACCAATGCTGACTTGGCCAAAAGGGAGTCACCAACAAGGATTTTGGGAGCATACCGTTGAATTCTCAACAGGACTTTTGGAATGAGTAAGGAAAGAATTGGATCACCTGAAGCCTGAAAAAGCAATCACAGGAGAAAGACACTTGGTGAATACCCATGGGGGCAATAGAAAGGCCAAAGGGCAAAGAAGAGATCTGAAAATGCTAGGAAGCAACAGAGAAACAAAACCTTCCAGAAACAGGGATGAATATCTGGAGATAAGCATCCTTGAGATCCAGAAACACCAGATAAGCCTATGGAAGCAAAAGAAGGAACAAAGTATGAAAGGACAACATACAAAAAGAGGACACTTTCAGAAAAAAAGTGTTTAGACTAGAGAAGTCTACACTTGGTCTCCAGGTACCCTCTTTCCTGGGCACTACAAAAATCCTGGAGTAAAACCCCCTCCCCCTTTGGGACACTGGTACCTCTTGAATAACACCCCAAGTCAAAAGATCTCAAAGCATCCCTGGACAGAAGGACAGCTCTTACTGAGGGGGCAGAGAAATTCCAATAAAAGGGGGAAGAGATTTCCAGACCATACCTTGAGCATAATCCCATTTAAAGAACTGCATCATCCTAGAGACAGGGTCCCCAAAAGAAATATTTTCAAATAGAGTATCAGGACTGGAGATTCCTCTTCCTCTGATCCGTAGTCCAAAGGAGAGGGAATCTTGGAGGAGTAAGCAAGGGATTCCTCATCTGAACTTGCCTAATTCTCAGAGGAATCCTGTTCTCTGGGATTTTTTTTAAGGGGGTAGCAGACTGGGGGGGGCTGGAACAGAAACTCCAGAAGAGGTTTTAAAGCCAAAGCACTAAACAACCAGAGTGAAGAAATGCCACTCACTCTGGGGATCATTAGGAACTGAGGAAATGTGCTTAGTCCTCTACTTTCGCTTTAAAAGGACAGCTGCCTTAAACAAAATTGGAAAGTTATGACCCAAGATAGCATTAATTAATAATATGGATGATGTCTTTTGACTAAAATTTGGGAAACACCCCTAGGCCCTTCAGAAATGATCAGTCAGGGTTCCCATCTGAAGTGGATTTTTGCAATGCCTCCTCAGATGTGCCGAAGGCTGGATCCCCGGCAGCCTCCAACCTGGCAGTGGCAGAAGAATCCAGTGATAAAGCTGGGTGACCCTCCAAGCTATCACTCACCTCGGGAGAGATGTCTGGCAGAGGCTGAACAGCAAAAGATTCCAGCCTGCTCTTCTTGGCCTTGTTCCCAGAAGGCTGTCCTTCAGAGTGGGTAGTTCCCTCCATTGCATCTTTAGCAATAAGCTTAAGACATTGATTCTCAAGATAAAACACCAAAGAAGAAAGCCTGTTATGAAGGGTTTTGGAAGGAAAGGCCTGACACAACAGGACATATGGTTGTGTGAAGCGCCAAGGCAAAACAGACACTTTTCATGATGGTCTTTATGCGGAATCTGTTTCCCACATTGGCATTTCCCCTTCTTTGATGACATGAAGCCCCACAAGCAACAACTTAGCAAAAGATAAGACAACAAAGACCCCCAATGGGACACTTATCTGTAATGACTTTGTGAACCAGAAAGGGAATGAACGTTCAGACAGATGATCAAAAGATGGCATTCTGACTAGCAGTAAAGAAGTTCTGAGGATGGTATGCTCAGATGTCGCCTTTATGCTCTATGCTATGCGAGGAGCATGTGTGACATACGGGGTGCCTTAAAGCAACCTAAAGGCTTTGCTATACTGGCCAGACATCGGGCTGCCTTTGACAGGGGATCCCTATTGCAATGAATACTGCAAGGGTGAAATGGAAAGACGTGTCTTCATTCTATAGAATTACAACCCAGTTTTCATCAGGAAGCAGTTCCTTTCCACTGAGTTTTTACAACAGACCAGCCCATTTAGAAATGCATCTGGGGGGATTGATAAGAGATAAAGTAAAGTTTCGAGCAATGCAGTAAAGAAATATATTTTGGGGTGACTGTGTGTAGTGGGGTTAAGCTCACCCGCACTTCCTAAAATGATGGTGAAAAAGCTGTATTAATTAATTATTGATATTTAGCATTCCCACCAATACAAACAAAACCAAATAAAGATGCACTTTATTTAAAAAAAAATATTAAATTTAGTGTACTTACAATATATTCACAGAAAGGAAAAATTTAAACATCACATACTGTTATACAGTGTTAGGAATATATTGAATCATCAAGGTAATTTTATAGAATTAATATATTAAGAGTCTTGGTATTTCAATAGCAACATTTGAAAGCTATCCCAACCACAAAGTCTTCGTATGATTTACAGATAGGGCTGCCATCCCTTCATTTTTTTTCAGGACTATCTGGAAATCAAATTGATTCTTCGGTAGTCCAGAAAACATTATACAAACTCTGGTATTCTGTTTCAAAAAAGGCAACGGACTATCGGAGTTTGTAAATCGGCTGATTTACTATGCTTTTTTTTTTTTTTTAAGAGGGCGTTCCCCATCCGATGAAGTCGCAGTGATGTCACAAAATGGGCGTAGTGTAGGTGGGAGAAAGGGTGGGGTGGGCATGGATACTGGTGATGCAATGGGTGTGGCCTTACTCCAGTTTTAGCCACAACAAAAGGTGGCAGCCCTATTTACAGATCTTGTTCTGATAACTTCTTTTTCAGTTTTACATAGTATTGCTGATAAATTAAAAAAAATATTTGAATATAGGAACTGAATTTTGAGTTCCAATTTTTTGTAGTAACTTTTCTAGTAACTGTCAGGAGACTCCAGAATGGTGTTTGCTGTTTGACTTTTACACATAGAGGAAGGGGAACATTCTTTATTACTGGTCGAGTTAAAGAACAATCATCAGTCTACAACCCCTTAAAAGACATACTTATCTCTTCCCAATATACTTTTAATTTTTCACAGTCCATAAACTCTGTACACAATCAGCTTTTACATCTTTACTGTATCCCCAACAGACTGAAGTAATTTTACTAAACCTAGAGATTTCATAGGGAGTAACAAACATTCTATGCATATATTTTCACATAAAAATGTTCCAATATAAACATTCCAGGCATAAGAGTAAGTTATCATGCAATGCCGCCTGTAACAAGTCTGAGCAGAAACCAATCAACTTCAGTAGAATCAGGACAAAAAAAAAGATTGAAAAGCTGAAATGGCTTTATCCAGATAGGGATTCATTTTTAGAGGTACTGCTTTGTCTGCCAGCATGGCAGTCGGCAAGTTTTACTGTACTTGGGGCAAGAGAAGGTGCCTACGATACATGTAAATATGTACAGACATATCTCATACTTACACTGCTGTCAGTAAATGCACCAGTGCCCTGCCCACTTCCCATTCCGGCAAGTACAGTAAATGCAAGTTGTCTTGTACCTGTAGTGTAAATAATGTAGTCTTCAGCCAAACCACTGACTATTCCCCTCTTTTCATTGGGAAAGGATGTGCCTACTCAGGTGGAAACATTTGGTCTCATGTTTGTGATTCTATTTCCCAGAAATATATTAAACAGAAGTTATATGTTTCTAAGTTTTTCATTCAAGGAATACAATCTGAAACAAAATTATTTTTTTCTGCATTTGAAGTGCATGAAACTAGGTCACAAAAGTTGAATAGTGAAAGCAGAAATATACTGCATCCTAGACATACCGGTATTTGTGTCTCAAAAAAGTAATAATGGCTTTTATGTGGAAAAACTGTAAAGGTGACAAAGGTACATCTTACAGCTATTTCTGTGAGCCTCACTCTATTACTTGCCATGTGAATACAGGCAGATGACACACAGTGTCGTTTTATTAGGTAGCAGCCTTGATCTCTTGTAAAGTACCGTGAAACCTATACCAAGATTCAGCTGAAGCAAAAGAACAGCGCTCATTTGTGCCCACGAAGCCCACCCCCACAGCTCTTTGTACAGTAACCTTACACAGTACAGTAGCACATAAAAATGATAATCAGTAGAAGCAAGGACTCAGCAGCGAAAACATGGTCAACATTCAGCTTTTATAAAAGACAAGTCATAGGGTGGGTGACGACATCAGGCTATTAGTTTTTCATGTCTGCCATCTTAAGTACCACTGCAATATTTTTATATTGCACAATAAAATGTGCTTATACATTCTATAACATTGTAAGCTAGTTAGTTATCACTGCAAAAAATAATTTTGCGTATTTTTGTTAGCCAGGATAATGCGGTTTATGCAGGTTAATTTTATAGCGAGTATATCTGTATAATTCACTTTCTTTTCTCTTTCGGCTGTTCCCTTTAGGAGTCGCCACAGCGGATCATCGGTTTCCATTTCTTCCTGTCCTCTGCATCTTGCTCTGCCACACCAACCACCTGCATGTCCCTCTCTCATGACATCCATAAACCTTATCTTAGGCCTTCCTCTTTTCCTCTTACCTGGCAACTCCATCCTTAGCATCCTTTTCCCAGTATACCCAGCATCCCTCCTCAGCACATGTCCAATCCAATGCAATCTCGCCTCTCTGACCGTCTCCAAACCGTCCAACCTGAGCTGACCCTCTAATATACTGATTCCTAATCCTGCCCATCCTTGTCACACCTAGTGCAAATCTTAACATTTTTAACTCTGCCACTTCCAGCTCTGACTCCTGCCTTTTTGTCAATGCCACCGTCTCCAACCCATACAACATAGCTGGTCTCACTACCCTCTTGTAGACCTTCCCTTTCACGCTTACTGGTACCAATCTGTCACAAAACAATCCTGACACACTTCTCCATCCATTCCACCCTGCCTGTACTCTGTTCTTCACCTCTCTTCCACAGTCCCCATTACTCTGGTATGTATCTGTACGAGTAACTCTGTAAAATTTTGCTAGCCAATGTTAACATGCATGGAAAACATTACTTACTTAAAGACAGTTTAAGGGCAGAAACAGACATAAGCTTTCAGATTAAAACTTATTTACTGCTGTACTGTTACTTAATATTTCCCCAAATTCAAAATGTGCATCTTTTGCTTCTTTATTCACATATATATATTTTTTGTTTGTTTTATTTGCTTATTTTTTACATCAACAGTGAGATTGCCTTACATTTAAAATATTTACATGCAGGTTTGGTCAAACAGGAGAAAAACATTTTAATTTGTTACTACTCTTAAAAGAAGCACTCTGTTGCCTTACAGACTACTGCTGCTATTGCAGTATATATATTTTGTTGATCAGGGCATACACAAGCAACAGACTATTAGCAGCTGACAGATTACATATGAACACTGCTGAATATCAGAATCTTCTAAGCACTGGCCCGTATGTTCAATACCTCCAGCTGTCAGCTTGGATCAGTTCTCAGAAATACTGAATTTATGCACAAATGACCTTTTACATGTTGCGATGCTTTCATCAAAAAGCAGTTTTGACATGGAGCTCTAAGAAATCTTACTTCACTAATAATTACTTTTATCCATTGCCCATAAAAAGACACACATTTAAATGGACTTCAAGGAATTTACAACAGTGCCATGCCACCACCATGGAGTCAAAATTATGGATATCACATTACTCACACTAGTGAATAATCTAAGAGGATCCACCTTCTTAGATAAACAAAAAGATAAGTTTGGCTTTGCTGAATATCCTAGCAAGCATGGGAAACAGGTCTGCTTAATCAAAATCTGTCTCATTACCTCCTACGGCATATGAACAAAGACAAAATGTTGACATTCACTCACTTGGTAAGAACATGGTATCACTAACAGGGATGGAATGATTTACTTAGAATGGGTTCTTCCTCTTTCCCACTAGACTACAAGTACTGTACTGAACATGACATTTTCCATACCTATAGCATTTTTGATCCCTTCAAACTAAAAAAAGAAGTTATGTACTGACCATAACATTCCATGTTGGTAGTCCATCTCGCCCTTCATTTGTACATATGGGTTTCACCCTTCATTTTTACATATGGGTTATCATAGGTTCATAGATTAGTACTAGACTAACTGCCCTTGTGGGGCATTTTAAGCCTAGCCAATTACCCTCTGTGAGAATCAAACATTGCACCTTCTGTCTGTAAGGTAAACACCCTAATCATTATGCCAGCCTCCCACCCGACTCCGACTCGGCCGATTTAAAAGCTCGAAGACTTCTAGTTGGCGCGTGGCTAAGCAGGTACCCCATAGTGTACCAGTACAAACCCCAGATCTTGTTTGCTGCTCACTAGAAGATAAAAACCATAACAGACAAACCAATACTAAAGGGTCTCCAACCAAACATACCCAAATTATTATTATCTCTAGATCTTCCAGGACGGGGCCAGGAGGGCGGGTTGGTAAAAATGAAGGGTGAGATGGACTACCAACATGGAACGTTATGGTGAGTACATAACTTCTTTATGTTGTGTAGTCCAATCTCACTTTCATTTTTACATATGGGACAGCATCCCTAGTGCCTTATTCTTGGGTGGCTCACTGGAAAATACTCCTAAGCACCATGGAGCCAAAGGATGCTCTACCCCTGGAAGCTAAATTCAATTTGTAATGTGTAATAAAAGTGTGAGGGGTAGCCCATGTAGCTGCTGCAGAAATATTATCAAGTAGGACCCTGGCTTGAAAGGCTGCAGAGGTAGACAGCAACCTGGTAGAATGAGCCTTGATCCTGCAGGGTAAACGTCTGCCCTCCGAACTGTAGATAAAGGCTATGCAACTGGAAATCCAGTTAGATAATGTAACTTTAGAAATTGGTAAGCCCAATCCGGAGTCAGAAAAGGAAATGAATAGCTGATCTGATTTCCTAAATTCCTTGTTCCACTGTAAATAAAAACGTAGTTGTCTATGAACGTCCAGCTGATGAAAATGGTATTCAGCTGCATTACAGTGATTAGGGAAGAATACTGGGAGTTCTATGGATTGATTTAAGGTAGCAGGGGAACAAACTTTGGGGATAAAGGAGGGATTAGTACGCAGTGACACCCTGTCTTTGTGAAAAATCAAAAAGGTTGCTTAACAGACTAGGCTTGTAGCTCCGATACCCATCTAGCTGACATAATAGCTACCAAAAACAAAGTCTTCCAAGACAAAAATTGCAATGAAAATGAGTGGTAAGGTTCAAATGGGGGAGAAGTCAGTTTCGACAGCACAAAACTTAAATCCCAAGAAGCCACAGGTTCTACCAGTGGTGGTTTCAAAAATGTCTTGCATAGCTTATAAGACATTAAAGTGGTATCCGGAAACCCTAAGTGAAAATAAGAAATTGCCACCAATTGGACTCTGATAGTGGCAGTGGCAGATCCTTGCTGGAAAAGCTCAGAGAGAAATTCCAAAATCACAGGGATAGAAGCAGTGTAGAGATCTACATTCATTTTCTGTGCCCAAATAGAAAATCTTTTCCATTTACTGCCATACAGTCTCCTAGTCAAAGGTTTACAGGAGGACATAAGAATATGTGATACTGAGGATGATACATCATGAAGCCTGACTAGAGATGGAACTGGAGGAGCCACGCTGTCAATTTCAGGGTATGGATTGCGGGATGTAATGACCCTGACATGTGAGTCAACAGATCTGGAGCTGGGTCCAAGATCCAAGGATGGTCCAGGAGAAGAGGCTCGAGGAAGGGGAACCAGACCTGACGAGGCCAGTACAGAGCAATGAGGATCAACTTGCTTCCCAGCCGACTGGCTTTCTGAATTACTTTGGAAATGGAGGAAAAGCATACAGAAGTCCCATGGGCCAATCGTGAGCCAGAGCGTCTCTGGGTGTCTCCCCTCAGAGGGGGGAATGAGGGAAAAATAGCTGCTGCATTTGGCATTGATTGGACTGGCAAAAAGGTCGCAGCAAGGCTGTCCCCATTTTCGGAATATCTGTTTCGCTGTTTCCCGTTTCAGAGACTACTCGTGAGACAGTAGAATTGCCCGGCTGAGCTTGTCGGCTATCACGTTGGTCTTCCCTGGAATGTGCGTTGCAACTAGAAAGTGCTGCAAAGTAATCGCCCATTCCCAAACTCGCATGGCCTCTCAATAGAGTGGGTAAGATCTGGTACTGCCCTGTTTGTTGATATACCAAACTACCGACATGCTGTCTGATTGTATCACAACAGTTCCTAGAGGAAGAAGGTCTTGAAGTGCTTGCAATGCCAAGAGCACCACCCTCATCTCCAGAACATTGATATGTAGGTGAGCCTCATGTTCTTGCCATGTGCCTTGGACAGTCCTGCTGAGATAATCCCCCCCCCACCCGATCTGGGAGGCATCCGTGGTCACATTGGGAACGGGTTGGGCAGGAACAAAGAGGGCGCCTGTGATCAACTGGTTGGGAGCTATCCACCAAAGAAGGTCCTTCTTGCATGATTCAGTCAGCAGGATAGGATGACTCAGTGGGAGATATTGGAATGACCATCGGGAAGACAGACGCCACTGGAGAATTCTCATGTGCAACCTGGCTAATGGTACTACTAGAATGGTGGAAGCCATAGTCCCGAGGAGCTGAAGAACCCACTTCACTTTGACCTTCTACAACGGGAGAAAACGTTGAATTTGAGAGATAAAGTTTTGTGCCCTTTCGGTGGGAAGACAAACTGTCATGTTCACAGTGTCTACCTCTGTGCCTAAAAAATCACAGATTGAGAGGGCAATAATGCAGATTTTTCCCAATTTATGGAGATCCCTTACTGAGCACAAAGTTGAATAGTGGCGTCCCGGTTATGGAGGAGTAGATGCCTGGTGAGGGCGGTCAGGAGCCAGTCGTCCAAATACAGAAACACCTGGAAACCTCGACGTCTCAGCTGAGCTGTCACTACTGCCATGCATTTGGTGAACACCCTGTGGGCTGTGGTGAGACCAAAGGGCAGAGCACGAAACTGATAGAGACTGGCTCCCAGCCAAAAGCGTAGATGGCTCCTAGACGCCTTGTCCATTTTTATATGGGGATGCACAAGCCAGTGCATTTCTTTGTGCCGGTCCCAAGCCTTGATAAATGGGGAGAGCTGCATTAGAAAGGGCATCCAGCGTAAAATTTTGCCAAATTATACATGCAGACAACAGTACAGAAATACATACCGGATCGGTCGAGGCCTGGGTTAACAATGACCGCCACCAGTACTGTTGGCCAACAGGGTGCTGGCGGAAATTGGGCTACTGTTGGTCGAAGGAGGAGAAGAGGGGGAAGGCATGCCCGAAGGCAGGTAAAGGCTAGGACTGTGATAGTGAGGGTCAGAACTTTGAATGCTGGCAGTATGACTTGTATAGGGAGAGAGCTAGCTGACATGATGGACCGAAGGAAGGTTGGTATATTGTGTGTGCAAGAGACCAGATGGAAGGGGAGCAAAGCTAGGTTTATCAGAGGTGGTTTCAAATTGTTTTATCATGGTGTGAATGGGAGGAGAAATGGCGTAGGCATTATCCTGAAGGAACAGTATGCCAAGAGTGTTTTGGAGGTGAAAACAGTGTCGGATAGAGTGATATTTATGAAGCTGGAAATTGATGGTGTAATGATGAATGTTGTTAGTGCATATGCTCCACAAGTTGGGTGTGCGATGGATGAGAAAGAAAAAATTTTGGAGTGAGTTGGATGAAGTGGTGATGACCGTACCCAAGGGTGAGAGACTGGTGATTGGAGCAGATTTCAATAGGCATGTTGGTGAAGGGAACAGGGGAGATAAAGAAGTGATGGGTAGTTATGGTGTTATGCAAAGGAATGCAGAAGGTCAGATGGTAGTGGATTTTGCGAAAAGGATGGACATGGCTGTGATGAATACATATTTTAACAAGAGGGAGGAGCATAGGGTGACATACAAGAGTGGAGGAAGATGCACACAGGTGGATTATATCTTATATAGAAGGGCCAGTCTGATGGGGATTGGAGACTGTAAAGTGGTGGCAGGGGAAAGTGTAGTTAGGCAGCATAGGATGGTGGTTTGTAGGATGACATTGGTGATCAAGAAGAGGAGGATGAGTGTGAGGTCAGCACCAAGGATCAAATGGTGGAAATTGAAAAAGGGTAATTGTGAGGTGATGTTCAGGGAAGAGTTAAGACGGGCACTGGGTAGCAGTGAAGAGTTACCGAATAGCTGGGTAACTACAGCAGAACTAGTAAGAGAGATGGCTAGGAAGGTGCTTGGTGTGACATCTGGAAAAAGGAAGTAGGACAAGGAGACCTGGTGGTGGAATGAAGATGTACAGGAGAGTATACAGAGAAAGAGGTTGATGAAGAAGAAGTGGGATTGTCAAAGAGATGAAGAAAGTAGACAAGAGTATAAGGAGATGAGGTGCATGGCAAAGAGAGAGGGGGTGAAGGCTAAGGCGTATGAAGAATTGTATAAAAGGTTGGACACTAAGGAGGGAGAAAAGGACCTGTTCCAATTGGCTAGACAGAGGGACCAAGCTAGTAAAGATGTGCAGCAGGTAAGGGTAATAAAGGATAATGATGGAAACATACTCACAAGCAAGGAGAGTGTGTTGAGAAGATGGAAAGAGTTACTTTGAGGGGCTGATGAATGAAGAGAATGAGAGGGAGAGAATGTTGGATGATGTGCGGATAGTGAATCATGAAGTGCAGTGGATTAGCAAGGAGGAAGAAAGGATAGCTATGAAGAGGATGAAAAATGGAAAGGCTGATGGTCCAGATGACATACCTGTGGAAACATGGAGGTGTTTAGGTGATATGGCAGTGGAGTTTTTAACTAGATTGTTAAATGAAATCTTGGAAAGTGAGAGGATGCCTGAGGAATGGAGAAAAATATTTTGGGACCGATTTTTAAGAATAAGGGTGATGTGCAGAGCTGTAGTAACTACAGAGAGATTAAACTGATCAGTCACAGCATGAAGTTATGGGAAAGAGTAGTGGAAGCTAGGTTAAGAAGGGAGGTGATGATTAGTGATCAGCAGTATGGTTTCATGCCAGGAAAGAGCACTACAAATGCGATGTTTGCTCTGACAGTGTTGATGGAGAAGTACAGAGAAGGTCAGAAGGAGTTGCACTGTGTCTTTGTGGATTTATAGAAAGCATATGACAGGGTGCCTAGAGAGGAGTTGTGGTATTGTATGAGGAAGTCGGGAGTGTCAGAAGTATGTAAGAGTGGTACAGGATATGTACAAGGGTAGTGTGACAGCGGTGAGGTCTGTGGTGGGAGTGATGGATGCGTTTAAGGTGGAGGTGGGATTACATCAGGGATCAGCTCTGAGCCCTTTCTTATTTGCAATGGTGATTGACAGGTTGACAGACAAGATCAGACAGGAGTCCCCGTGGACTATGATGTTTGCAGGTGATTTGTAGTGAGAGTAGGGAACAGGTGGAGGAGACCCTGGAGAGATGGAGATATGCTCTAGAGAGAAGAGGAATGAAGGTCAGCAGGACTAAGACAGAATATATGTGTGTGAATGAGAGGGAGGATAGAGGAATGGTGAGGATGCAGGGAGTAGAGGTGGCGAAGGTGGATGAGTTTAAGTACTTGGGATCAACAGTTCAGAGTAATGGTGAGTATGGAAGAGAGGTGAAGAAGACAGTGCAGGCAGGATGGAGTGGGTGGAGAAGAGTGTCAGGAGTGATTTGTGACAGATGAGTACCAGTAAGAGTGAAAGGGAAGGTCTACAAGATGGTAGTGAGACCAGCTATATTATATGGGTTGGAGACCATGGCATTGGCAAAAAGGCAGGAGTCAGAGCTTGACGTGGCAGAGTTGAAGATGTTAAGATTTGCACTGGGTGCGACGAGGATGGACAGGATTAGGAATAAGTATATTAGAGGGTCAGCCCAGGTTGGAAGGTTTGGAGACAAAGCCAGAGAGGCAAGATTACATTGGTTTGGACATGTGCTGAGGAGGAATGCAGAGTATATTGGGAAAAAGATGCTAAGGATGAAGCTGCCAGGTAACAGGAAAAGAGTAAGGCCTAAGACAAGGTTTATGAATGTGGTGAGAGAAGACATGCAGTTGGTTGGTGTGACAGAGCAAGATGCAGAGGACAGGAAGAAATGGAAGCAGTTGATCTGCTGTGGCGACCCCTAATGGGAGCAGCTGAAAGAAGAAGTCGGCATCTTGGAGATCTAGACAGCACATCCAATAGTCTTTCCCTAACAATGGGAGTATTGACTGCAATGTTACCATCTGAAATTTGTCCTTCGCGGATTCATTTAATCTGCTGAGGTCCAATATTGGCCTCCAATCTCCGGTTTGTTTTGGTACTAAAAAAACCTGGAGTAAGTTCCAGATCCTATTTGATCTGCTGGGATGGACAGGATGACTCTTTTTAAGAGCAACTTGTTGATCTCCACAGTTGCCTGATCCATGTGATTGGGTGGTACATCTGGGATCTTCTTGGAAACAAACGGTGGAAGGGAAAAGGGTATGATATAGCCTCTGGTAACAACTCTTTGTACACACTTGTCTTGAGTGATATTTAGCCAGGCTTCTGGATACAAAGAAATGCAACCCCCGACTGGCCCCAGAGAAATGCAGTTGGGCCCCACATCAGGAGCGCTGATAAGGCTGTCCCTGAAAGGAATCATGGCCTTGCTGGTATTGTGGACCACCCCTGCCTCTAGGCCGATGTCTCCCATTTCCTCCTCTGCCTCTGAAGGAGGGTTCAACCTGTGTGTCCGGAAAGACCCTCTGGGACTTTTTGAACCACATTTTACCGCCCCTCTGACCTTTAGGGTATGGTTGAGAGGAACAATAAAACGTACTCCCACGGCAGAAAGCAAATTTCCTTCTTGCTCACACCGAGTGAGTGTATCCTTCACCTTAGAACCAAACAATGAGGAACCATCAAATGGGGCATTGGTGAAAGTAGACTTGAACAGTTCCGCAAAATTACACAAGCGCATCCAGGAGTGGTGTGTCTCAGGGCAACTCCCGAACCGGATGCTCTACTCACTCCATCAGTGGCATAGGAGATAAGATGCATGGAGGAGTTAACTATAGAATTTAAGGTTATTTAACTGAGCAGAAATCTTGTCAGGGACTCCCTCAGTACACACACCTTGTATAGAATCTCCTAACTCCTTGAGGAGATCCCTCAGCAATCTCATGAAGTGAGATAATTCAATGATCAAAGGGTAAATGCCGCTGAACTAAAGATACACTTCCCAAATCTGTCCATCTGTTGAGAATCCTTGTTTGGCAGATGAACAGAGGAAGAAGTCTCCGCCAGCTCCTTCTTTGTGGCCGCCGCCACCACCATGGCATCTACGGGAACGCACTTAGACAAAAACTCTTTACCAGGAAGGGCAGACAGAAACTTATTAGGTCTCCTGGGGACTGGTTCCATGGCATCAGGAGTATCCCACACCTTTCGACTAACTAGATCCATCAGTTCGTCAAAAGGTGGAGACACCCAAGAGGCAGAAGGTTGAGACCCGAAAGCCTTCAGGTATGCCGACTTCTCATCCGAAGGGTTGACAGTGGGCCAGTTGCACCTCTGCTTAAGGATCTCCAGGATGTCGACAAAGGAGACATCATCAGAGGGACTTGGGGGACCCTTCCAACTCCTCGAGGTCAGTGTCCTATGTCAAAGACTCATCCTGGGAGTCAGCATGCTTCCTCTTACATAACCTCTTCCGGGTAGGCTCCTCAAAAGGACATTCTGGGGAGACCTCGGAAGAGTGGGGCCACCAGCCAATGGCTCCTGAGGCTGAGGGTCTCTGCTGTCTCTGGAGAGAGTAGAGGCTGAGACCAAAGTGGGTGCTCTTGGGGGGAAAGTGTTGGTACCACTGGTAGGAGCTGGAGAATGAGACAGCATGCTCATCATCTCAAACGCCGACCTCTCCGGCTCCGAAGACCTCCTCCGCTCCGGAGAGACAAAGGTTGATGTCAGAACCAGAGCCATCGGCTCCAAGGTGGATGCAGGGTCCGAGCTCACCCTGGCCGACGCACCGAGAGGAAGGTTCGGAACCAAAGAAGATCGATTCCAACCCTCCCCATCGGTACCAGAGAGTTTCAGTGCCTGAACATGACAGACAGCACCAAGTGTGTTGGAGCTGAACCCGGCTCCAAAGCCGCAACAAAGGAAGCTGGAACTGATCGGAGCCGGAGTGCTTAGTGCCACCGGAGGAACTAAGAGCCAACATGGCTCAGAGGAGGAATAGCAGACAAGGGCAAAGCTGAATCAAGTGGCTCTGGAGCCAACTGGGTCAGAGCCAACCATAATTTTGGTAAAGCAGATGACTTCAGAGTCTCAACGCTACCCTCTCCACATCTTCTTCCGAAAGGCTCCTGGAAGACATAGTAGGGGATCTTGACCTAGGAGGCACTGGAGACTTCAGTAACATGGAAACCGGTAGGGAATTGTCAGACCGGCTCCGAATAGCAGATTCAGCTGCTGATTCAATCGGTTCAGAGGTCGGCTCCAAAACACTTGGAATAGACTCTGACACCATAATGGTGCTCTCATTCGCCTCTGAAGGCTGTGGAGTCAAGGAGGCAGATTTTGACTGTTTAGGAGGTTGCTCTGAGACACCAGCCTGTGCCGGAAAAGGCATTTTTGAAGATTGAGATTTGCCAGACTTGGAGAAAGCCGAAGATCTGGATAGAGCTTCCTCAAAGGATGGTTTTAGTAGACCCTTGAGTATAAGCTTGTTCTTTCTCTCCTGTAATACCCTAGGAGAGAAAGTGTGGCAGAGCAAGCATGATTCCTGCAAGTGGATGGCCCCTAAACAGTAGACACAGCTACTGTAGCCATCCGTTAAAGACATCTTTTGGGAGCATTTCATGCACTTTTTAAAACCCGAAGGTTTGTGCTCCTTACTCTATTTAGACATTCCACACACATGCAACACCCAAGAAAGGAAGAAGAAGAAGGGGAGAGGACTAGGTCCTAACTAAAACGGGCCTAGCCCTACAGAAGGGAGTACCACGAGGGCTAGGTCCTCTAACTTAAATGGGCCTAGCCCAGTGGAACAGAAAGCTAGGTCTTCTAATTTAAACAGACCAGAAAAGAGAAAAAAACTCATGCACACAGAAGCTGAGTGACTCTATTTAGTAAAAATGTTATAATAATAACTATCGTACTAGGGAAGGAAACTCCAACCCAAAGTTATTAACAAGCGGATCCCCGACAAAAATGCAATCACTGAAGAAACTAAGCTGACTGTCAAAGGAAACCCAATAATGGTCAGAAATAACAACAGGAGCCCCTGTTAACTACCAGTGGAAAACCACCAAAATCTAACACTCTACCGGACAGAAAAAACAAGGCGCAATGGCGCTTACAAGGAACTGGCACACAGGATACCAGGCTAACAACACGTTTAAACTAAGACTGTGCCAAAAGGGCAAACAACACAACTGCCTAGGATAACAGCAACCCTAATAACACAACATAAACTCTAATACTATATATGTAAATAGAAAGAATTTGAAAACTTAGCCAGAGCCAAGAGAAGCACAACCGAACTCGACGCGGCAAATGAGATCTGGGGTTTGTACTGGTGCACTATGGGATACCTGCTTAACCACGAGCCAACCAGAAGTCTTCAAGCTTGTAAATCGGCCGAGCTGGAGCCGAGGATCGGCTCTGACCCATATGTAAAATTGAAGGTGAGATTGGACTACAGAACATCATGTGCTTGAAACATATCCAAGATAAAAATGGAGGAAAACATGGCTTAGCTAAATGGCATAAATCTGCAGTAATAAAATGGTGATATAGATAACTTGCTGCTTCTAGGAGGATGTTGACATGTGCACCATTACTGAAACCTGGTGCAAAGATCTACAATACATCTCAAAAATTCTATGCTATGCCACTTTATATTGTGGCAAATCCAACTGGATAGGTGGCAATGCCTCGATATTTGTCATAAAAAAATCCTAAAACACTAGAATCCAATAAAATAGCTCAATAACAGAAACTGCTCATACAATAATTAATATAAACTGCATAAAATAAAATGTTATAGCCACCACACATCACCCATGTCCAGGCACTATTATTTCCTTATTCAAGTCCAGGATGTAAAATGTAATGAAAATACAGAGTTTATGGGCGATTCTTATTACCCGAACAGCGACTTCACAAATTGCTCATTGTGAAATAAATACAACCAAATATTAACTGGCTATAAATCAAAACCATATGTAACAAGTAGTGCAAAATTCAGCTACAGATAGCAATATCATAGCTATCACAGTGCAAAACCCAGGATCATTATCCTCAGCATCTAATAATGGCTATGTTGTTGTTGTCTACCGGCTTTTCCCGGTTAGGGGTCGCCACAGCGGAACTCCAGTCCGCTAATGATTGGCAGTAGATTTTCACGAACGCTGAGGTGCCAGCTCGACGTTCAACCTTCAGCGAAGGCACGCCCATTTACACGTCTTTCGAACGCCCACCCAACTGCGGGGAGGACATGCAGACTCCACACAGAAGACACTCCGGCAGAGAATTGAACGGGAGAACCTCTCGCTGTGAGGTAACAATGCTACCGCTGCACCACTATACATTCTGGAATTAACACTGATGAAGGTACCATAGTCTTAAAACTAAGAGTAAAATGAAAGTCGGTCATAAATCATCAACACTAAACCTCACCAATGCTAGCTATGGCACAACAAATGATTTTTAAGAAAACGGTCCAAGACACTATCCTACGTGACCAAAATAAATACACACAGCCAGGTTGCTCTTCACGAGTTAGGTGTTTTTATTAACTTCTTCATTCATGAGCACATAACAAGTAAAACAGCAATGCACAGGTAAATACAAGAAATAAAAAGCACTTTGTTGGAATCCTAACATTAATAAGACATTTTAATGGAAAACAAAAAAAAAGCACACTTGCATTTAAACATTATTCCATCCATCCACAACCCCTTTTTCTCCATTTTTGCGCATGAAGTCATGGTGTCACTTCAACAGTGACACTCTAGAGCCAAGTTTTACATCTCTGGGTGACTATCCCTGCCAGAGAAATTCTTCCTTACCACACTCACATGCACACACTCATTTATGGCCAATTTAGAGAGTCTAGTCCACCTACTGTATGTGTTTGGGATGTGGAGGATACCGGAGCAAACACAGGGAATATATTCAAACTCCACACAGAAAGCACCCTAGACAAGAATCGAACCAGGGAACCTCTTCCTGTGAGGCAACAACACTATCTGCTGTGCCTTCAAACATTGTTCTACTCCTAAAAATAATACCTGTTTAAATAAAGTACTAAAGCTCTTTGGTTTTCTTACTGAGTCTTCCAGAGCTATGGATGTAGATGGATGCAGCTTAATGTTAAAAGGTTGAATTCAATAATATGATGTTCTTTAATTACCTCAAAAACTTAAGAGGAAAATGTATGAATAAAATGCATTATCAGTAACAAAGAAAAACCTACTCCACTGCAAGACACAGTGAATGCACATACAGAAAGCTTTATGCAAATGTTGCAATAAGCAAAAATGCACACCAAAGTGCTACAAAGGCAAGTAATGCCCTGTCTGTAACTACAAGTAGGGCAGTTGCTGCCACATGTAAAAGTACACACTCTGGTTCCATGGAATCAGAAAACATACCAGTTGGTTTAATATACAGAATAAATGAAAAACAAACTAAACCCATATCAATCATGTTACTCGAAATGTTAACATTTATATACATCTCTGACATATGGTGACAGGATGTAGTGGTTACAGTTCACAAGTGGGGTGTTGTAACAGGCACAAATGATGCAAGACAAAGCCTAACTAGCATGTAATGTACAATTATGGAAAGATTCATAATGCAGTTATACAGAATGACACAGGTGACCTACCTCTTTTAGATAAAAGACATTTTGTAGCCGATAAGGCAAGATCTTGTATTTGGAATTTTGTGGCATTCTTTGAAGTAAAAGCAACACTTAATGAAGGGTTGCAAATGCATATACTATTCAATACTACCACTCTGCATAAGGGAGTAACTCACAAACTAAAATGTTTAAATGTAAATCCGCATGTATTTTAATGAAGGTATAACACTAAGCAACAGGTGTGTCCCACAGAGCTGTATACCAATTTCACTACTGCTTGTGGACTATTTTTTTCGAAAAAAATAATGTGAAATGGGCATGGATTAACCAAAAATGCTAATCAATGCAAACTTCAACAGTAAATTAAAAGTAAACTCTCATACCAGTTTGGGAACTGATCCTCCTTTTATGTCTTAAAGCTACCCTCTCCATATGCAAAATGAAATACTGTTAGCTCATCATAACAGCTTGCACCTCAGATACCCTTCTGCCAGAGGTCATAACAATCAATAAAACTGTCTTCCATGTTAAGAACCTCACATCATCCAGATTAGCTGATTCAAATGGAGCAAGCATTAGTTTCTCTAACACAAAATAAAGATCCGAAGGAGGGGACACTGGTTTTCTTGCAGACCTCTTATGCAAAACCCCTTTTAAAGAACATTTTAACACAAGATAGCATTGAAATAGGAGGATCTATGGGCAGACATGCTGAAATGGCTGACAAATTAACTTTAATAGAGCAATATGAAAAGCCATAGGATGGATATTCACACAAATGCTGTGAAAACAGAGATCACATAGCCCTGAATGGGAGCTGATTATGTTGTTGGCACCAACCAGAAAACCTTTTCCATTTGTAAATATATGATTTTCTAGTAGCAAGATTTCTTGCCTCCATTAGTACCTGCTGTACGTCATCAGTAAACAGGTGCCTCAAAGGAATCAAGACCTCATCATCCAGGCAGTCAACTGAAGATGATTGATGAAATGCATCAAACACACCTGTTCTTGTGTGAGTAGATCCAGTCTGTGAGGAAGATTATGGTAATTTTTGCTTGCCATTTCCAAAAGAAGGGAGAACCACGGTTGCCTGGGCCAAAAGGGTGTCACCACAATGATCTTGGGGGATTACTTCTGAATCTTCAGAAGTACCCAGGATTGTAGTGGAAAAGCATACAGGAACATTCCTGTCCAAGGAAATGAAAAGGAATCCGTCTTCAAGGCCTTCTTGTACAACAGAATCTTGCCAGTCGATTCTTCAGAGAAGAGGCAAAGAGGTCTACCTGAATTCCCCACAAATGTATCAAATCTTGGAACACCATCAATCTAGTTTCCATTTGCGAGGTTCGGCCCTGGTCCTGCTCAGCTTGTCTGCCACACAGTTTTTCTCTGACAGTATGAAGGATGCCTGCAGAGTGAGATGTGCTGTTAAGTTATATCCCAAGCTTATATGGATATTCTGCCAAGGAGGTATGACCTGGTTCTTTTTGCTTGTTGATGTACCACACAACTAGGATTGTCTAACTACCTGAAGAGGTCCCTGTGACCAAAAATGTTTTATAGAGTTGATTGCTCAGGGCAAGCATCTCCTTAATATTAATGCACTTGCATCTGTCCTTGGCTTCCTACACCCCCTGCACTTTTATCCCTCCTGAAACTGCTACCCATCAAAGTCTAAAGCGTCTGTGGTGACTGACAGAGATCTGGATTTATAAAAGATTTATCTTCTAACAAAACCCAGCACAGAGGTTTGAAAAGATAAATGGCGTTGATACTGGGACCAAAGGGATTTCAGATACAAGCAACAACAATCTTGCTTTTTTCCCCACTTTTCTGAGATTTAAAAAACAGGCTTGCTGTTCTTGAACTGTTTGTAAGTTTCTGTGAGGCCATTTTTTCTTGGGCTAAAAGGAAGTCTCTCTGTTGATCAGTGGCAGTGAAAAACATTGAGCAGCCTGCCTGCCCCTGTGGGAGTGGTTACTGACTTGAAACTGTAGTTTTATTGGCCATTTTGGGTCAATTCCAAAACTCCTTCATCTTCCTCTCTTAAAACCCTCTTTTGCGTGGTTTTGCACGTTTTTGTGCATAGCGCAACAGTGGGCAGCGCTGCCTAATTGGGTTTAAACTATTCATGGCTCCACAAAGTCTGCTCTTCACTTTTTCCCTTAGAATTGCTCTCTCTCTCAATTTAAACACCATATTCTCATTCTAAGGCCCTTCACTGGTCCAATTAAGTAATCCTACAAGTTAGCACTATTAAACCATAAGCACTACTTATTTTTATACTCTCTACAATTACCCTGTCCTCTATTGGTCCGTCTTAAATTCAGTTTCCCTATATTACTCTAGCATGTCCAAAGGTCAGTCAATGGTTTCCTCTCCAGTCCAGCTGGTGAATCTGGGAATTTTGAGGCAATGTTACAACTGTCTCATGTATATGGACAAACCTCTCCTCCTCCAAACAGGTTCAAATATATGTGAGAGATGCAACTATTTAGCCAAACTGGAGGCTGAGCTCTCTCATCTCAAAACTGGTGTAACCAGTCAGGAGGAGAAGGTAACCTCAAACAACACAATTCCAGTATCACATAGTCCCACCACATCAGCGAACCAAACACATAAATACACAAAAACATACTTGGAGGCTCTAAATAAAAATCTACCTAAGCAACAGAGATGTCCAAAGCAGACATCCAAGCAAACGCTACCTCAAAACAAAACATGCATAACACATAGCCCACAAAGTCAGTGTGCCAAGCAGCCACAGCCCTTAAGGCTGAATAACACACCTGATACTCTTGTAATAGGTGACTCTATTGTCAGACACACTGACGTCCCGCTCACCAGGCTGAATAAAGAGAAGGTCATGGTGAGCTGCCTGTCAGGTGCTAGGATCCGCCACATAACGCAAGCACTCAGGTCACTCCAAAGCAAATACAAATATGACTCAGTCATTGTACATGCTGGTGTGAATGACCTGAGACGTACCTCCCTGGACTACATGAAAAGAGACAGAGGAGCTCTCTGATCATGTAGCCCAGGCTGGTATGACACTGACCTTGAGCAGCATCTTACCCTCACCTAGAATGATGCCACAGTACAAAGACAAAATGATCGATTTTAACAATTGGCTACAATATTGGTGTCATTCAAAGGGGATCCAGTGTCTGTCAGCCTGGGATGACATGCTCGACAAGCCACGTTGCTTCGCTAGGGACAGCTTGCACCTGTCACCACTGGGCTTTTGGATATTGGCAAAGGCTCTTGCCACCCCCATAGTGCCTTTTTTAGGCAAGGCTCAAAAGTCAAACCCACCCCCATAGACAGCACAAGGAACAAGAAACTAAGGGTAATGCTGCTAAATGCCAGAAGTCTTGACCTCAAGATACATGCACCCGAAGCTCTCCTCAGTATGGAGAACATCGATATCTGTGCAGTGACTGAAACCTGGTTCAAGGCTCTAGAGAGCACCCCAGCACTACCAGGTTATACCTCATATCATGCTTTTCGGCCCCAAAACCCGGACCGATCCACAAAAGGAGGCGGAGTTTCCATATTTATCAAGGATATCCACACCTCCAGGTTAGTGGCATTGCACGAAGTATCAGAGACCATCCATGTGCAACTAACAGTGGGCAAGACTGCTTTTCAGTTTATAGCATCCTACAGACCACCCTCTCAAAGTCAGGAATCCCACTCGGCTTTCCTGAAAACATTGGAGAACATGAAGATCTCTCCGAACACCATTATATTGGGTGACTTCAACTACCCAAACATTGACTGGGAGCACTACTCAAGCCCCAGCACCTTAGCCCAAAGGTTCCTGGAAATTATAAACTCAAATGCTATGGAACAACTAGTCACCACTCCCACAAGAGGGGACAACATACTAGACCTAATCATTACCAACATGGGGACTCTATGCTCCATACCAGAAGTATATCCCTCATTGGTAAGATCAGACCATAAATTAATTTCACTGGATGTCCACATCCCGACCCCACCCCCAGCCCAGAAAACCAGAGTGAAAAACTTCTCAAAAGTGAACTTCTCACTTCTCAAAACTGAAGTGGAATCCTTCAAGGCCCCAGGGCCAGTGGAAACTACGGCCCAAACTGCAGAATCCTATATAAACACATTCTACGGACATCTCCAGGAATGCATGGATCATGCTATCCCAAACAAAACCAAGACCCAATCATCCAAAGGCAGGCGTCCAGTCTGGTGGACCCCTGCCATAAATAAACTGTACAACAGAAGGAGGAAGCTACTACATGACAGAGCAAAATCCCTAATAGGGAAGGCATCTCTGATCAGTACTAGCAAAAAATTATGATCCCTCATAAAATCCTCCAAGGCCAGCTTCGAGAGAAAAATTGCACAGGACACCAAAGACAATCATAAGGCTTTTATCAGTTATGTTAGAGACCTGGGATGCAACTCCCAGACTTGTTCTGAGTTGATTCTAAATGACAAAAAATACACTGAACCCACAGACAATCGCCAATATCCTGGCAGACAGGTTCAGTGCAAACTTCTCCCCCCCTCCCCCCCAAAAGAGCAAGTTTCTATCCCAGCAGAGGGCTGCCTCCCAAACATCTCTGATGCTCAGGTGAAGGCTGCCCTCTCCAAAGCAAAAAACACTGCTTCCATGGGAACAGATGGCATCCCAGGTTGCATCCTACATGAACTCCAAGAGGAACTAATCCCGCAAATAAAACAGCTATACAATCTCAGCCTCACTACAGGATATGTGCCCACAGAATGGCGTACAGCAACAGTGGTCCCACTCCACAAAGGTGGAGCCTCTACGGACCCTGGAAACTATCGCCCCATAAGCCTGACTAGCTTAGTCTGCAAGGCTATGGACAGGATCATCATGGAGCTCATAAACAAAGACATTGGGGACCTACAGACACTAGATCCTACCCAGTTCGGCTTTGTCAAGGGCAGATCCTGCCTTTTGAACCTGGTTGACTTCTTCGAAACAGTCACCAAAGCCATAGATGAAGGGAAGGTAGTCCACACAGCCTATCTGGACCTTGCAAAGGCATTTGACACAATACCCCACTTGGGCATCATAGATAAGCTATCCAGCTTAAATATAAATCCCTATGTCACAAGATGGGTCACAAACTGGCTCAAAGACAGAACCCACAGAGTGAGAGTTGCTGGAGCCATGTCAGACTCGAAACCGGTCACAAGTGGTGTCCCACAGGGTTCTGTCCTGGGACCACTCTTGTTTGGTATATACTTTTCTGAGGTACAGGCAAATGTAGGAGGACTATGGCTCACCAAGTTCGCAGACAACTGCAAACTGGGCGCCATAATCAATTCTCCAGCTGACACAAACATCCTTCAAAAAGGTCTCACAGAGACAGATAACTGGTGCCAGCGCCATGGTTTAAAGCCAAATGCCAAAAAATGTATAGTCATACCCTTTGGCAAAAACAATGTGCCCACAAATTACCACATAGGCGGAAACCCATTAAGTACAGAGAAAGTTATTCGGGACCTGGGGACCCAAAGTTGATAGCTATCTCTCCTTTGAAAACCACATTGCCAAAGTGGTTAGAAAGACCTTCTACATAGCCCACCTCATCACGAAGGGTTTCACATCTAGATCAAGAGAGGTAATCGTGCCCCTTTATTCATCCCTCATCAGGCCCATAATAGAATACAATGCCCCCTTTGGGATGTATCTTACCAGACACCTGCAGCAATTAGAAAGTCCCCAAAAGTATCTCACCAAGAGGATCAAGGGTCTCAAACAGATGCCATATGCTGCTTGGTTAAAAAAACTCCAGCTCTACTCAGTTGCATACCGCCTACTTCGAGGCGATCTATGCCTGACATACAAAGCTATGTCAAATCCAGAATTAATGGACATGCTCCACCTCAGTAAATCTAAATCCCTTAGAGCCACACGCTCGAGGGACTTGAACCTCAGTACAGAAATAAATAGAACTTGCTGGAGGGACAGGTTCATAACCCAGAGGCTACCTTCGCTCTGGAATAGAATTCCAGTTGATGTGAGGCAGAGCACCTCACTGAATCTCTTCAAGAAGAATCTCGATAGGTGGATGGGGGATCGTAGGTTTGTCCCAGGGATTACCCCCGTGTCACTATTAGACAGAGGCACAGTAAACTAAACCTTAAAAAGGGCACAGTATATTCAAATCAAGGGGTGGCGTAAGCCATACAGAATCGGGCTAGGCTTATAATTGCCTCAGGGCAGATAGCCTAGTATGAATCTATGAACCTATGAACTGTATCTTACACATGTAGAATCTTGCCAGGGGTATCATGAGAACCATAGATGCCATGTGACCCAAAATCCTGAGGTATTCATTCACAGTGAGTGAAGTGTCAGTGGAAAACTTTAGAAACAGACCTAAATAAAGATCTATTTTATACTGTGGAAGAAAAGCTCTTTGAACTGAAGTGTCTAAGCAGACATTCCAGGAGCAAAATCCTATGTGAAGGAGTCAGTAAAGACTTTTTAATGTTCTTTTCGCATACAAGCTTGCATAAGAGGTGTCACACCCAACAGACAGATTCCCAAGACCTTGAAAAAAGACTCTACAAAGATAAGTCATCTATACAAAAATTTCTTGGCCATCTCAAAATTCACAAGAAAACCAGGTCACACTCTGTATTCATACTCTGTCTCTATACTTTGGAATTCACTACCTCTAGCTACCGGCCCAACCCATTTCAAAGCCTCTTTAAAAAAAATCATCTCAAAAATACATGGCTCTGCTCCTGCATAAACCCTGCTAATGCTCAGCTCTTCCTCTTCTTCCACATAACCTCAATGCCCTCTCCTGTCACATTTCAAACCCTCACAGACTGCAAGATCCTAAGGCTCTTCTACCTCCTTCTTGGTTTCTATACCACATCCTTAAGCTACTGCTCAGGCTGTATTGCTTCTATTCTTCTTAACTCTCTCACTACCTATCTGCATCACTAATTTTCTGGCTGCTATTTTCCTAACTGAAACTAACATTATATTTTTCATGTATTATAACAGTCAGTCACATACTGCACTACCTACGTACTATTTTTTTGGACACTATCTACATCATGTATGGTGAGAGTGACTATTATTGTCTGTAATGTTTTAACTGTATAGAATTGTCTAGATGTGTGGTAATATATTGCAACATCTTGTAGCAGTTTGTTCTTTCAACTTATTTTTTGTATAATATTTCTAATGTAATTTGTATTGTACTGCATTGTACTGTATTTGTATTGCACTCTATGTGGAGCATTTATCCCCGGGCCTCTCCTTAAAACTGGTTCTGTAGACTCAGTCAGACTACCCCGGTAAACAAATGTCAAATAAATAATAAAATAAAATCTAAATATGGAAAAATAACCTGTAGCCTACAACGAGTTGTAAATGGAAGTAGAAACTCTGAGAACTCTTGGTGCAGTGGACAGTCGCACAAAAATCTTAAGAAACGTCTGGAGTCTGGATAAATAGTGATGACATAAGCATCTTTTAAGACTAGTGTTACCAGGAAACTTGAAAGAGGAGGAAGAGGTAACAGGTTGTGAAGTGACATAATTTTGAATATGGGCACCAAGACACACAGGTTTAGGAAGGAATAATCCAGAAATGGTCACCAGGCATTTTCTTTCCTTCTCTGGTACTAAGAACATCCTTGAATAAAAAATTTCCCTACCTGGGAAGGAGAAACTGCTTCGGTCACTCCTTGGGACAGCATGCGATGAAGAACAGGTGAAAACAAAATAGTATGATCTGCAGAATGAGGAAAGACTGGAAAGGAGGAATTTCCTCCCACTGCCATTGGTAACCCTTAATGAAAGGTTTTCAATACCCATTCACCTGAAACTATTGGCTGCCATGAGAAAAATGGAGATTAAGACTTTCTGAAAAAAGTGGCCAGGGTGTAAGGGAGTCACAAGGTCTTTTGACTAGTCAGGCTTTTTGGACTGTCCTTTGTATTGGGAGATTTTAATCTTTTTTTTTTTTTTTTTTTGCCAAAATTTGATAAGAAAAAAAAAAATCACTTGGACAATTTGGAAAAAGGAGGGATGAGTTTCCCTGGATCAGCTTGCCCTTTCATCACACTTTTTGATCCCCTCTGCAGCAGAGGAACAAATATGAAATCTGTGTCCAATGGAGAATTTAAAGTATGATTATCATCATTTGGATGGCTCTGAGAATGCAGCCATGCAAACTTCCTCAAAATAGGACCACTGACCATAGCCTTGGAAAAAGCATCAGCAGTGTCATACAAACACTGCAAACAATAACTAGTGACCTGTGCAACACAGAAAACCAAAGAATTTAAAGCAAAATTTTCCCCACAAGAAAAAAAAATACAGATAAAACACTCTTCATTCTTTACAGTCTGTCGACAGAAACTAACATAGGAGCCTAACAATTGAAAATTCTGAAAAATCAAACTTGCAGAAGCATACGCTTTTTTCCCACGCCTATCAATAATTGTCCCATCCTTATCAGAAAGAGTAGCATTTGTTATCAAGTCCTTAGCGGTAGTGGGATCACCTAAAGCTATACCTGCTGGGACAGGTTTGGGAATAGGTGTAAAAAAATGACTGAGGAACTTCATACATCCGAGCTGCCTTTTTTTTAAGGGCAGCTGACTATCAAAACTGCAGGCAGTAACACACACACACATCCTCAAAAGCACATAGAACAGGAGGAATGGATGCTGGTTCTTGAAAATCTTCTGTAACAACTCAAAGTATTTTCTGAGGGACTGAGGAACCTCAATGTTCTCCCACTGAAAACATTGGCACATTCTAGCAATAGTCTCGGAGAAAGATAACGCCCCTCAGGGAGAACCAGAAAATGAGCTCTCTTATGAGTCTGAATCAGAAATCTGAGGGGGAAAAACACTATCTGTCCATGCATTTTCCTGCTCTGTTTCAGAGTCTTGAATCTCTTCAGAAAAAGAGGTATCCCTCATTCTTTTACCAGAAACTAATTTACAAGGAGTGTCAATAGCCTGAATAAACCCAGAGCCAGACCCAGACCCAGTAAACTACTCCTATCCAAAGAAATTTGAGGAGGGGTAGATACATGCTTGATTTTCTGTTTCTTTTTGAGAGGAGAAATGGTGACCACTAGGCTACTTATGGCAGCAGCTGCTTCCCCAGGGAAAAGCACAGCATTCTGGCACAACAGAAAAGCCTTCCCCATTCCTTCTCTCAGGACCAACAAGAACGGCTCTCCCTTGCCCAATAAGGGGACCCCAACAGCCAAAGAGGGCGTGGCTAGCCTACAGTCCATAGTGACTGTAGATGCTATACCAGAGAGATCTGGGGTAAAAATGAGTGGTCTAAGCCAAATGGCCACAGAACAGTCACCAGCATGTGCTAAGGCAAACGGCTAGCCTCCTGTGGTGGCAAAAGCTGTGTGCTTAATTCTGTACTTTTTTGTCTGGAGGAAGGACTGTCCATGGAACTGATAGTCTGTTCTTTGGTCAATCCGGAAATGGTGCCTTTTTCCCAGGGAAGACATTTACAATTGCCAGTAAACACTACCAGTCCACAAGTTACTCTTTTAACATAAAAAACACAGTAAAGAGCACTTTAAAACCCTATGGCAGCCCCACAAAAGAAAAATAAAATTTCTCCACGAAAAAAAAAAGTTTTCAGTTACTTTACACTACTTTTACTCTGACAGGAAAAAAAATGAGTGCTCCATTTCAAAGTACATTACAATCTCGAGAGAGTCCATTAAAACAAAACACTCCTATCTTTAACGAATCTAAAGAGAAAAGTAATAAAACATCAACAAAATTAATAAAATTGAATATTTCCCCCCAAAGGGAACTTATCTGGCCAGCAAAGGAAAGCACAAGCCCATTGTCAATCCTCAAAAGCCGCAGAGAAGCATACTCCGGTGACAGTAAAGCTCTGAGGGGTTTTGCTCCCAAACTTGTCTTTTAGTCAGCTTAGCTTGAGCTGACCGCATTTGTGCATGGAAGGTACCCTGAAACTTTGGAAGCTTGCTAGCTGTTATAACCTTGCCAGAATATAGCCCATATAGCCAAGTCTACTGCATCAGTGATCAGTATGAAGAACATCTACTCTTCTTTTCAGACTCCAGAATTCTCATTCCTTACATGAACAGAGGGTTATTTGTTTTACCTATAATGTAGTAAAGCAGTAAATATGTGGTACAATGATTAGACATGCAGCTTTTCTGCAAAGTGCCTACATTTCAGAGCCACATTTTGTGACAGGGGATTAGAGGTACAAAGAAATTTTCAACCTCAATAAAACAAACTAATTAAATCAAAGTCTGCACTGATAAAGGTTCAATAAAAGTATTTTGTATTAGTTACAGTCTTCTGGGAGGACTGCCAAGTTAAATTCAAATTCTGAACTATTAATATGCTTAAAATATAAGTCGACTACAATGAAACATAAAACACTAAAATCATACAAACAATGTACTAACAAATATCTTAAAAAAATATTACACAAATTTATAAATTATAAGCAACCAGAAAAGGGTGCATTTTGAGGGACCTCAAAACTTACTAGTGGGGGAAACTCCCACAGCCCCTGAGGAGAGAGATTCCATAAGTTTGGTTCATGGGATGAAAAGCAGCAAAGGCCAGAAGAATCCAAAGTGCGTCCCAAGAACATTTAACATCTGCAAAGTGCCAGAATGCATGACCACGGTCGATCTACAAGGGCCGTGGCTTTCTTTAAAGTAAGGGAACCCAGATTAAGGAGTTAAATACAATTGCAGAAGGGCATTAAAGGTAACTTGTGACTGAATCGGCAAGCAGTGCAGAGTCTTGCACTTCATGATGTGTTGGTAATGAAAGGACCAGTTAGTAGTTTGGCTACAGATGTCTGCACTAACTGCAGACAGTCTAGCACTGACAAAGCCACAGCTATAGATAATTGGGATAATCAAACCATGATGAGACCAAAGCTAGTGCTTCCACTGAGAGGTCCAAGTGTGCAATTAGGTGCTGAATTATGTCAGTCTGTAATTGTTGGCTTTTAATCATAGATAATCAAGTCCTCAGTCTGGAGTCTTGTACATGAGATGCAATGTGGGCTTTGATTGTTCATGAAGCTAGCATATCCAATTTCAGTAAGTGAGCAGTGCACATCTGTCAACTCAGAGCTCAGTATGCCCTGACCACTGAAGTGACATGTACAAAGCATATGCATAAAGACCATCATTCAGAACAAAAGCACACTGATAGCTGCATGTAAGGACAGCACGTAGAGAGGTGCAGCAGGGAAGTAAGGATAGCACCACACATGACATACAGAGGTAGGAGCATGAAAAGAGGGGGCAAAATAGGGCATTAGTGTGAATTCACACTAACAGCACACAAGGCACAGAAAGGGTGCAGCATGGCAACAACCCCCCGACACACACACAAGTAAACAGTACACAAGGTGTTTGGACATATGTTTAACTACCCATACTCCTGAGTCCCTGTAATGCCATTTAAAAGGTTACAGGAAAATGTCATCAGAAATGAGCGAGACACACCCCAGTTCTCATGGAATGAAAAGCAGCAGAAAGGTTAAGGCACGTAGCCATAGTAAGACACTGCCGAAAGAATCTTACGTCAAGTTCTAAGAATACTATCAGTAAAGGGGCAGGTGCCCCCTTAACACCCTTCAAAACATGACAACAGAAGTAGGGAGCTTAAGTGGGGTACCAGTCCCCCATACTACATGACACAACAGAACAGTGGGGGACACTAAGGGGCATCAGGTGCCTTACTAACGGTGTACATATACAACACTGCCTTCTTCGCCAAATTTGTCTGCCACTTACTTACACAAATGTTAAGACATAGGGTTTTGTTCCTTTCCTATGCAACTTAAGCAGTGTTCTGTCTATACCACTGCTCCAGCCTTGTCATCTTACAATCACATTTCTAAAAAGAAGAAGCTGTTATGTTAGTGTAATGGAGGTTCAAAGTCATGAGATGCAAATTAAACTGGCCAGAGCTGATGTAGAAAGACAAATTGAAATATAATTTGACAATGCTTTGCAACACCAACTTCACCTTTACTTTGTTGTGTAAGACAGAAAAGAACATGCACGCACAGACAATTCTACACTGCAGATCTATACAAACTGCAATTTGCAGAATGAAGTTAAGCAAGCGTAGATATTGTAAAACATCATGATACGGAATTAAAGGACAGCTTATAAATGAAAACCACATAAGGTGCTAAAGAGGGAAGAAGTGTAAAACAACAATGTGGTAGAACACACTCAATGTTAACATAAGTACTATGTGGGGTGTTCAGGAAAGCTAATGACACCTCAACAGTGGAAGAGGTGTGAGGTACACAGAAACTTAACGCCAGGGGGAAAGCAACACCCAACATATATGGGTGATAACAGGAACCATGCAGACCACCATGACAAACACTATGGTAGCATGCAGGAATGTAAAAGGCACATTAACAACTACTCTATTCTCATTACCCTACCCTGTGCATTAACTGTTCATCTGCCTATCAGCCCTCTATTCTCTATGACCATTACTACACAGTTCAGACTAACATCACATACTCTACTGAACTTAGTACAATCAACCCATACATGCAGGCACCATCAGGCAAATGCTGTGCTTACAAGTGCAACTATAGCATTAGGTAAATGCTGGCATAACACATATAGAGTGTGGGTGAATGTGGATGTATGTACGTGAGTGACTGTGGGTGTGTGGGTATATGTGTATATACATTCATGCAAATTATGCCAACATTAATTGTGTGTGTGTGTGTGTGTGTGTGTGTGTGTGTGTGTGTGTGAAGCTAGAATTTATTGCATGTGAGTTGGGGGATGCTTGCATTTCAGTACACACTTTTGGTATCCTAAATAGCAATCTCAGAATGATGGCACCACTTTTATTCATGTTGTAAAGCCCATTTTCATATATACTATGCAACATCTATTTATTAGCTTCTGTCCTGGTGTGCAATCTAATATTCCTAAAGTATTAATGTACAGTGTCAATGAACCACATGTTGGCCTATTCCCTGTCCTTTAGGTCTTTTATTACTGTCCCAACTGGTCACCTTAGTCACAAACTGCTGAAGAGGGATGGTTAGGCTACAAGTCAGAAGATGAATAAAAGCAACTGTTTGAAGCTCAGTAATTACACTTATCTTATTATTTGGGATATGTTACTAATGAAATGAAAAGGGACTCATTGAAAAACAAACTGCAACAAAACCCTAATACAGAATAGCAAACAATTAGCATTTCCACCTAAAATATATATATATATATATATATATATATATATATATATATATATATATATGGACCCATATATATATATATATATATATATATATATACACACACACACACACACACACACACACACACACACACACTAGGCATATTGCACATAAAACAAAAGCTGTGTAATTTTAAGGTTAGTATTCAGTCCCATCTAATATCACCAATAACAGCAGATTTAACTGAAGTTTACGTGCACCTCAGCATACAGACAGTACTGGAAATAAAATCATGCTTGCTTCATACTGCATAGCTGTAATATACTGTTAGCCTTACAGTAAGAAATACATTGAACATTAGGCAACAAGTATTCACCATAAAAGTTCAAGTCATTCATAATATGAACTCAAAACCAAGCCAAGAAAAAAATACAATGGTTTAATGATAAAATAAAATAGGATTTAGTGCTTTCATCTGTTGCCATGCAGACTTCTTCAGACTCGATTACAAATGTAAAAACAGGTTTTAAATACCCCCCTCACAAACATCACATGATGAAACCAGCCAATAATCTACTAGACTTCTGGATGATATTTTTATCATTTGGGACGGGGAGATGACCACACCTTTTTTTTTTTGAGATTTACCCATTCTTACCATCACCTAAATGTCAACTATTTGGATGTTAAAGTCTCGAAGGATATCCACAATAAGAGGCTAGTTAGTACAGTCCACAGGAAACCAATCTATTTCAACAGCCTCCACCAGTAATCATCCTGAAAACCAGAAAAGAGGCATTTGTCAAAGGACAGTTCATACATCTGGAGAGAACAGAGGATGAACAATTTATTTCTGAATGCCGTATTTTGAATGACATATTTTGTGCCAGAGGTTGCCCTACACCTCTGGTTATGGGCATTCATTAAATTGTTATTCAGAAGAGTAGTGAGGGCAGGAGCACCTACAACTATGTGAACAACCATTTTGGCTCCTCTGACAATGAAGAAAAAAGTACCACACGGCCTTCATATTAGAATATGCCCCATAATGCGGTCAAATTTAAAGAAATATTATTAAAAAAATTGGACACTTTTCTTTGCCTTTGATGAACTGGTGGATACAGTATGTATTGGACCAGTTGTTCTATATTGTAAGGGGAAATCCCTGAAAAACATCCTAGAACAAGACATTACTACTGGCCTTTTTACCACCAACAAAAACTTTGGCACTGTTAAGTGCGTTGTTTGTAGCCAGTGCAAATATATTTTGGTGGATACATCTGTAGTGGTGAATAAGAAAAGAATGAATACAACTTTTCATTGTAATTCCATTGGTGTTATATATCTGGCCAAATGCCAGAAATGTGAATATTTATATGTGAGGAAACCTCCAAAGAAAATTTAACAAATTTATCTACGGACATGATCTGGACATTAGGAAACAATATGTTAACAATCCTTCTGCTGAGCATTTGATTCAACACCCAGACCATCACTTTTTGTTTTTTGGTTTAGACCATGTTGATAAAATCCTAGGGGATGTCCATGGGAAGACCTGATAGAAGTGCATGAGTTACAATGGCAACTTAGGCTGAATGCCAGTCACGAGCCTGGACTGAATGACCATCTCTCCATGGAAGTTAAGGTTGAAGTCCTATATAGTTTAACTGGAACTATTTGTGCATTTATTATTATTTATTTTTTTTTTTTAGAAGACTAGATTCAATTTCAAATAATGCCATTTTTCATTGTGTTTTCTTTTTCATGTGCTGTTTAAGTTATTAATTCTAGTAGATTATTGGCTGGTTTCATCATGTGATGTTTGTGGAGGAGTATTTAAAACCTGGTTTTTACATTTATAATTGATTCTGAAGAAGTCTGTATGGTAACGGACAAAGGAGCTAAATCCTATTTTTATGTCATTAAACAGTTTTATTTTTTTCTTGGCTTGGTTTTGAGTTCCTGTCACTTCTGTTTTGTTTTTTGTTTTTTTTTGTTTGTTTGTTTTTGCATTGGTTACCAAGTGGTTATTAGTTGTTTTGTCATAACATGAACTATAAGGATCTAAAATTTAATAATTATAATTAGTGTGTGTGTGTGTGCATACACACACATATTTTATATATATATATATATATATATATATATATATATATATATATATATATATATATATATATATACACACACATACATCTACACACACACAAATGTATATATATGTACATCTAGATATATAGTAATTATTTTTTTCTTCCAATCACAAGTTGTTAAAGTAAGGATCCTGGAGTACAACTCAGCTATTAGACAGACAAATAATGTTAGGAATTAGTGGCAATGCACTTCTGGGAACACATGGAGACCGTTTTTATGTGGATGTGATGTTTTATGTTCAATGTCATGATAAACACTGTGCAAAAACACTGCCTACAAACATGAAGACTTATTCAAATGTAATACAAAAGTGCCCTTTGGCTTGAATGAACTGAACATGGCAATTAATGAAATGGATGCTTTAACTGTTAAGTTTACCTCATATAAAGGAAGTTTAAAATATTTGTAAGAGTTGCATGTACCAGAAAATCTTCAGTTCTTGAAAGGTACTTCTATTTTTGCCTGTGCTGGTACTTTGCTAGTGCCTTAAGGTGGGCTCCCCCCTCTACTGAATGGGCTTTTGTTTTGCAAAAGAATTTTGAGGACTATGGATACCCACCTCTACTAATGCTTTTCTGATACTTTCAGCACATCACAAGAAGAGAATGCCTTAACAGATTTTGAAACAGTTTGGGATGTTCAACATTCCAGAATTATGCAGTCAAGAAATCCACAAGTACCAAGCAGAAGTCTCAAACGCAAATACAACCATAAACCAAGAAAAAGCAGGAACTCAAATGTTCAAAACAAACTAGCTAGTACTAAAGGTACCGTCCCCTGCTTTAATTGCTCGTTTTGTAAAAACATAAATACTGATGCTTCTTTTGTTCATCCTATTACTGGTAAACTTTTTTACTTAGATATTTTTGCTACATGTACTACTGAAAATTTTGAATATATTGATAATTGTGTTGCACGTAATAGTTTTTTGAAGGTAAAACAAATCAAAAGCTAAGAGAGAGTATAGTTTCTCATCTATCTGAAAAAAGAAGGAAGATTGAAAAAAAAATGCTTTTTAAGTAAACATGCTATGGAACATGGAGAAGAGAGCACAGCTTTAGGTTCAGAGTGATACAAACGATTAATAAATGGGTAAGAGGGGGTAATATTGTAACAAGAACTGAAGTTGCAAAATATAATTGGATAAATTATTTTAGGGCAGATAAGCCCCCAAGTTTGAATTTAAGAAATACTGTTAAACCAATTTTAAAGATAAGGAGTTTATATGATGTTATATTGTTGCTTTATTGTTTTTACTGTTTTATTATGGTAAATGTTTTATAGGGCTGGTTTATATTAATTGACTGATTAATCATGTGACTAATTAGCTGGTTTATGTTATAAATGTTGTGTGAGATGAATGATTTCTTATCTGCATTGAGAAAGAGTTGTTAAAACTCGAAAGCTTTGCTTACTACATTCTGCCTTCTGAATAAAAAAATTTGAACGTTTGAGTTCCTACTTTTTCTTGGTTTATAACAATATTCCAGAATTAGTCATTTATTTCAACAGTTTCAGGTACTGGACACAAGTGCTTTAAATACCAATGTACAATAGATTATTGATGAATATATAATATATAAAGAAAATTACTTATTTTACAATATTCTGTCACCTGAAAAGTATCTGGTTTTAGAATTAATCCCCTGTGGTATTTTGGATAAGAAATCCACTATGGGTTTCATACAGGATTGCCTGAATTTCACACTCCTGAGAGTAGCCACTATTCCTCGAAGTGAATTGAACTACTTTTGCAACACAGTAAAAATAATGAACATACTGCTATTGTGAAAGTATTAAAAATGCAGCCCATTCTAAAGGCATTTCATTAGCAGACCGGTATAGTACGTGAAATGGATGAAAATGTTAGCAACCACAAATGAGAATGCATTAAATGTATGTACATAAAAATTTCCACAGTTTGTTTTCCTCCTCACTGATTGTTGTACACCAGTGTTACTTTTGATCAGTTCTCCTCCACCCCTTGGTGATAGCAACCATGCAGCTGTCATGCATGCACCCGTGAGTTTTGTTTTTTTGCATGACCCCAGCCCCAACCCTGGTGGCCGACATGGGCACCTGCATCATCACAGGTGCATCCTACTCTGTTCCCCCTGGCATGTGCATGCTTCCACACCCAAACATACCCTTCAGAGATACCAGCACTGGCTTGTAGTGTCCAAGCCCTTATATCCTCTGGTCTTATGGCCACTGTGAACTTTCAAGTTCCCACTTGTCTCAAAGCAATCTGTCAACCAGAACCACCATTCCCTTTCCAGGATGCTCAGGCCACTGTAAGCATCGCATCCCCAGGATGCGCAGGCCACTGTAATCATCACATTCCCAGGATGTGCAGGCCACTGTAAGCATCGCATTCCCCAGGATGCGCAGGCCACTGTAAGCATCGCATTCCCCAGGATGCGCAGGCCACTGTAAGCATCGCATTCCCCAGGATGCGCAGGCCACTGTAAGCATCGCATTTCCCAAGATGCGCACGACTCTGCAAGCATCGCATCCCCAGGATGTGCAGGCCTCTGTAAGCAACACATTCCCATCCACCCTTGCCAAGCTCTTCCACAGCCCAAATTGCTAATCAAGCTCCATTGACTGAGTTACAGTAAAGACTTTATCCCTCTTAACCATACAGCAGGACAGAGATTTTAAATATTTGGTGGCTAACAAATTATATATGACAGCCATATGAGAAAATTACATATGAATCTCTTTGACTTAAGAAAATTCCGTGAAAGAGCAATTTGGTTCCACTAGCAGGGATGAGCTTCCAAATGATTAGCCAAGAGTGAATGTAATATCTACTCCATATCAACACTAATGAACAGCTCCTATACAGTAGAAAAGCAATGGTTGTAAAAAGCACTTCAGTCAGCTTACAATATGCTGCACAGCATACAAAATCTAATTTGGGAATTCAAACACATATGTTATGAGCAATCAGCATTAAGCAAGAGACTGTATTTTCTGACAGTTGTTGGTCCCTCACTCAGTGAGGTAATTCTTGTATTTTTCTCTCTCTCTTCAGAAATGACCATAGTGTGTTTAGAAGTACCATGACAAACAGGTAAACAAACTGGACAGTATCCACATACAGAAATACTGGAAACAGACAGTATCTTGCGGGACACAGATGTCATTAATTATTATATTTAACAGACAGTTATTTATCCTGAATTTGAGTTCTGTGTATTGTTCTACATTCAATCCACTTTCTAATAAAAATGACACCTTTACTTTGCATTTGAATATGTGGTTCAAATATATAACTATTTCAGTTAACTCTAAGGTACAAATGTAAAATAAAACATTTCAATACAGATATTTACACTGCTGAGACGTTTAGCTGTACAACTGCATTGTTTGAGAATTATGTTAGGAAGCTGGTTAAACCTAATGCTAGGATTCAGGGACAACGTTAGGTGAAGTTTGACCCTAGAGAAATGTTCCATGGTGTTCCCTTGCTGCCCAGTCCTCCCTCCCTGCACATACACATTCCCCTGGTTCTCTCCACCAAGAAGACTTCCAGATATCATGCAGAGTGTTTTTTTCAACCTTTACTCATATTTTGTATTGTAGTTCAACCTTTTCATGCATCCATTTACTACACCCTAACTGAGCCATACTGCAATGTAATAACTATGGAGGAAGCAACTAAATTAAACCAGAGGGTGCATTTTAGTTTCTCTTTTCCCCAAAGAATTTTGATTCAGTAAAGGCGTGAACAAAAAATCATGATTAAGGAAAGAAATTTCATCTTACTTTTTAACTGCATTGTCCTGCATCCCTTTAACAAACCATAACAGGCCAGGATCATCTCCATAATAATTAAAGCTAGGAGGTCTGCAGACCTCTAAGCATTCAGAAGCAATTGTGGTAATAAATACTGTCAGGTACATTTTAAAGCTGCCTTCTAACCTTTTGATCCACATATTGCCTGAGCAACAAAAAAAATTAACAAGAAAAGAAATTCAGTCTTTTTTTCTTTCTTTCAAGGAAGAAATGAGTTGTGTCTGACAAAACAGCAGTTCAAAGAGGAGAAAAGTGCATGTGAGATTATATCAATTGCACATGGAAATATTGCCCGCCTCACAATCTCCCCTAAAAAAAAAAAATAATAATAAAAAAATAGATCTTTACTTCTGTGTATCCATCTGGTTCAAGAGTGTGTAAACACTCATGGTCACAGTCATACAGTTGATGTCAAACATATACATTACATGCCTAGTCATCCCTGATTCCAAAAGACACTACCTTCTATGTGTCACTATGATGTCAGACTTGGACAAAACTAAAAGAACAAATCGAACACAGCAATACATTTCAACTTGTTATTGTCAGACATATACAACAATACGTTTCCTTATCCCTTCCCCAAAAACAAAACAGAAGAAAACAAAATAACTACCTGTATGCATGTCTAATGTTTGTCAGGAAAGAGAAAACAACTGTCACAGTGATGTATTTCAGCTTGTTTCTCCAAAACAGTACACTGTTTGTAGATCAACTATAGTATAGGAAAGTAAAAGAAATAATGACCACACCAGTGATATACCTGACACAAGCTACAAAATTATGTGCACTCCACAGAGGTTTGATTACAAGGAAAATTAAAGAAGTAATGACCACACCACCCCTAGACCTGCACCCAAGCTACAAAAACCTGTGCACACCTCTGAGCATGGCTTGTTTTAGATGAGATAAGGTCAGGGCAAAAGCCACTCTTAAGCTTGTGTCAAACATCCATTTGTATATGCTGGGGTATGGGGACTGCCAAGCCACTAGAAGTTGGAAGTGACTAGCTCTTTGGTGATGCATTTTATGCTATATTTTTTTAATGATTAGAACTTGCGGTTTTTTAAAACTGTCACCCAAAAAATAGTTGTATACATGTCCTGCAAAATTGTAAGTATCCACAGAGAAAAATCTGTGATATTGTTTTTACACACACAATGCTCCTGAATCAGCACACACGCCCTGACAAGCCAGGTCTAACAACAGTAAGCACGTGCACACACACACACACACACACACACACACACACACACACACACACACACACACACACACACAGCTACGTACTACACACTTGCCTACAGGCAAAGTGAAATGCCAGTTAACCTATGTCACACGTTTGAGATGCTGGAGGTAACAAGAGCACAAGTAACAAGAGTCTGTTCCAAAACTTACCTATTCTGTCAGAGAACCACTTCTTCCTACAGAATCTTCTACATAGGATACTCTACTACGTTTTAATAACCCCAATCATTCCAAGAGGCAGTTGTGTCTAAATGCCCTATATACCTGAATAAGGTTTTCTCTTAAATATCTATACGAGACACTGTACAAGTTCAGATATTTTAGTCTTTCATAATAACTTAACATTTTCACATTCACAGAGACCTTGTTGCATCTCTGTAAACAGTCTCCAAACAAACCATAGTTCTTTTTCAATATAATCAAATTTGATTTCAGTATCTGAGGTTCATAGCAATATTACTTTTCCACTGATTTTAGCAAACATTTTGACACTACTGTTGTCCCACCAGCCCAAGTTACTGTTGAACAGTATTTGGGCAACAGCTGGGTTAATTCATTTGTATCCAATGATGGCTTCTATAATCATCAATTACACCTACAGTACTGTGTACCCCCTCCCATAAATTACATTGTGGTAAATACATTAAGGTTTCTATAATGAAGCAGCCCATCTTCCTTTACAAAAATGTAAGAAAGTCTTGTAATGCCAGATCTGTGACTATTTCAATTGAGCAAATTACAACAAGATCAGTTACTTCCATCCACAGACAGCACATTCCCCTACCCATCAATTATAGCCACTTTTGTGCACACATCAGATGTCAGATTGTGAAAATAAATATGTTCATGTGATGAATTTCAAGTCTGTTCCATACAAACAGTAGCCATAACTTAAAATATTCTAAGCTGCCTCACACAAATCACATTGATCCTGTGAAACTGCAATAATGAGCAAACAGTCATCTCCTCTGTGAAGTCCCTACTTTGGGCCAGTAATCAAGTAGCCTGAATCCTCACCTCTGGCACTGGAGAGGGACATTCACTTGGAAAAAAAAGTGGATACAATCCAGTATTTCCAGATGTAGCTGTCTGCATCAAATGCAATTTCCCTTAAGAGCACACAGGGAACACGCTCAATTCCAGGGTCTTGGTTTCTCTGTCTCCCTCCAGGTCCCCAGTAAGACTCCCCATTAGCACAGCTATAGAGTTGAGGCCTCAGCTGAGTGTCCAAGCCATGTTCTCCACCACACTCTCTGCAAAACCAGTGCTTCATGCCCCTGCTCCAAACAGCTGACACACACGCTCTGAGATTTGATTTTTCACACATGCACACACACCCAGGAAAGGCTGGCCCAGATTTAGTAGCTATGCCCTCTTCCCAGACTAAAAAGTAGTTAAACTGCCACTAGACATTCCAAAGCCAGCTACTCCAAGGCTCTTAACAAGGTTACCCAATTATACAGAGTGAAATTAATATAAGTATAAATGGTAGTGTGACCAACAGCAAGGCTTTCAGGAATGGCCAGAACATATATAATTACTCTCAGAGTAAAATGTTTTCATTGTGGCAGGTTATTTAGAGAAGTTTAAATCTATTTAATAATAAATAAGAAAGAACATGAACACAGTAAACACCAGAGTTTAAATCACTGGAAATATTACAAACAACAAGGCTGGACAGGCTCAAACACAGTTACAGAAAAAACAATACTTGACTAATTTAACTATATTTTCCTGAATGATCTAAATAATTATTATTCCTGAATGATCTAAATAATTATTATTCCCTGGTCTAGTATTAAGCATTATTTTTAGTGATGGATTACAGAATGACATCACATACATCTGGTCATGGATTTCTGGTTCCCATGCTTTCCCTCTTGGCTTGAAGCTGTCAGGATTTAGCAGATGCATCAATAATACACAACAGAGCATTGCTAAGATCTGCTGCAGCTCCTGGAAGTCATAAATCAATTTCAAACCTCTACCCTTCCAGAGTAACAATTAGTTCACCCCAATGACCATGTAGGAAGCTTCCTAGTACAGACTTTTTGTCTCTGGCTACACTGAGAACTGTAAGATACAATCTTTATGGCTTAAGCCAGGTAATTTAATTTCAAACTCTTTTCAAAATTTAATATTAACCTCTCCTCTTCCAGTATCCTCTGTTAAAACATATACATTTAAATCGTTACAATAATACATGTTTATTTCTTTTTCTGTCCGGTAGGGTACACTGTTGGTACATTTTTAACACAAGCAGTTTTACAAATACATTTTTTCAACACAAGCATCTGTACAAATCAGTTTTATATACAAATGACAAATAAGTCTCTACAAGATTCCAGCTAGCTGTGCTGGCATATGTTACACATCCACTGCCCTACTTCTCCTGGCAGAGCTGGCAATACCTCACATCATCACATCCTCCACAGACAGTCCTAGCAATTGTAGCTATTTTTTTATGTTTATGTATCAGATATCAGACTCATTAAAAAAAGTGTACTCTCTCATCTTCTTAGTGAAATAATCAGGGACAAAGCCAAACTGCTGGGGAAACAAATGCCTAAAATCAGGGATGTGTTTTTCAACACTACTGTTAGAGAGTCAGATTGAATAGGTTTGCATAAAAATTATTTTTTTCAATGATGTGAAGTTAAACTCAACTTTGTCATTTTTTGGGGACTGTAATGCCCTACAACTAACCAGAAAAAAAAATGTGATGAATAAGCCAAAGAAAGAGAAACTATGGACAGTCATAGCTTTCAACTTACTCATCTTAAGAATCAGGGTCAAAAACAAAAATAATGGTGGGGGAGGTTAAAAATTGCTCTGATTTAGAGCTTATTACTTCAATTCATTTAAAAAGTTAAAAGAATAACAGAATTTGCAGCCACGTGTATTTTTGAACAATAAGAAGTACAAAACTCTAACATTTGGCATTACTGACCGTCTGCAATTCACGAAGAACCAACACTGCATGATCATGCTGTAATTCACTTAAAAGTGAATAATGGGCTATGCATTGCTTACTGTGAACCTTAATTTAATAAGAAATTCATGTATTTTACAAGGGATAGGACAACAGAATAATAGCTTTTATGCTGACATGCATTTTCTGAACAGTAAGGATTAAAAACCTAATGCCGGCACTATTGACTGACCATAATCTCCACTGATTTCAAGAAAAAAGGGCTTTTCAAGGGACAGGGTATTAATCAATACCAGGAACATGCTTCAAAAATTAGACAAGGTAAGAGCAACAGTGACATTCTGTGAAATCGTGGACTGTTGGCAGTAAAGACACTTGCAGGGCAACTTACGTACATATTCAGCAAATGTGTCTACTGATATCTGGCTGCTTGTCAAGATTTTAAAAAGGTGCCTGATACAGTAACTGACTGGTGCTGTTATCCCCCAAAGTAACTATCTGCCGTCCTTCACTGTTTGATTGTTGCAGGTGTTGTACTTTTCATCCCATCAGTCTGTGCAGCTTTTTTACTCCTTACCATGAAAAGGAGTAGGAAGTAAAAATCTCACTATAGCACAATTCAGCTAAGGGTGCTGTTCTAAACTTTATTTGTAAATAAATAAAGGGTGAGAAAGCACTGTAAAGAAAAATGGCACCGGAGACAACTACCTAGTGTGCGTATGCACAGGGTCTGCCATGCTAGGATACTTACGTTTTATGAGTATACAAGGACAGACAGAAACAATCCTTCATTACATCCTATGAATTTTATGAATACATTTATTACACCTAAAAAAACATACATTTCTAGCTGCATAGTTTAAGAGACTTGTTGAAGACAATGCTTCTATATTCAGGATGGCCTTGAAGTGATAAAAATTGCAGAGTTTTACATTGCAAGAGTAGTACATGTGTTACAAAAGATTTGTTGGTAAGGGACTTTGAAGTTATTTCTAATGTGGTAAGGTGTTCTCCTCATATAATGTGCTTTAGAGAATAACTTGAGTTCAGCCTGAAAGGTAAAGGTAAATGTTTTAAATGTTTTAAATCTGCTTGTAAATTTTACGGGTAAATGCATGGAATTGCAGCAAGGGTCTTTTTCACCTAAACCATATGTCATTTTATAAATGGCTCAGCTTGAACAGGAATATAATGTTTATTATTAGTTTTACTGCATTCTAGTCATTAGACCTTCAAGCAGTGCACCTTCCCTTACCCCAAACATGTTCTCCCCATCTTCAAGTATCACTCAAGTAGTGTTTTGAAAGTGGACAGTGCATTGCCATTTTTCAGTCTAGATGGTAATGTGTTTGACAGGTGAGATGCAGACTGTGTAATAGCATAGTATCTCTTAAATGTTTTATTTATAACTACTGTAGACCACTGCACCTATTATTAGAATACAGTTCTTCCAAAATTAACCCCAGTTCATGTCTGAATAAAGTGTTATGTATTGACTTGTACAGTAAGCATTGCTTTCCTCTCACAAATCTGTACAAGATGCAATATATTTTCTGCCTTTTCAGTCCAAATCCATACTCCACATGTATACTTAATCAGTGGTAGATTTAGTATACCTTTGACAATGGACTATTTTCAGACCATGAGCCCCCTACACTTATATTTTATGGCCACATATAAATGCACATATTCTTTTGCATTTTCATTCTTGACTATTTTAAATTATATTTATTTTTGGCAAAGCAATTGTTGTTGACTTTACTTTTGAGTAATCTTAAAATGTTTCTATCAAGAAATGAAATCAAATTTAGTAGACAGTTACAGAATTTCCCATTTCTGGGCAGTGTTATGGTACAGATTGATAAAGCTCTAACTATTGCCCAGGTGACCAGAGGTCGATTAGCATCTTCAAGCATCGAAGGCACTGGCAGGTAAGGATGCGCAAGCCCATCCCACACAGAAGGGTATTTAATTAGGCAACTCCCCTGTGGAGAGGCATGGTCCATAGAGGGGGAGTCCTCAGATGTAACAGCCAAATGGAGGGGAGGGGAATACTAAAAAATAGGTCATAAATGAAAAAAAGTTCCCAGAGTATGCAGTCAGCTGTTCAACCTATCATGCCACCCTTGGTTTCCTCCCCGACACAGACTTAGAATGAAGATAGTCTGGGAGCAGACGAGGATATTGTTAGACCCAGCAATGAATGTAAGCATTGGGGTGGTCAGTAGTAATGAAAGAAAGAAAAAAAAAAGAATGGCCCACTTCAGAATATTAGACCACTGGCATTAGAATTCACTAATGTGAACATGGATTAGACAAGAGAAAAAGATGGTAAATACTAATATCTGCAGAGAGGGTGAGGGAAGCCATCCTGGGGGGTCATCAGGGATGATGTTTAAAATATTACTCTAATTCATATGAAAAATTATTAGAACAGGTTTTGCATCAGTGGCATTCTTTGAACAATAAGTATGACACTAGTACCTGACGTTTACTGACTATAACCCTCAGTGATTTACCACAAAATCAAAAATTTATGAAGGAGAGTCACAAGGCAGCAAGATGAGGCACAATCAGGGACAGTGGAGTAAGTACGATCATACATGCATGTGTGCGGGAGCATGGACACAATGCATAATTAGACAATATTTACAGGGAATACAAACATTTTCAGTTAGTGTTTAGTAGACATTACTACTCCCCTGATCACAAACTATGAACCTTTGGTTTGCTTCCATTCCATGGAAATCGCTCATCATTTCCTCCAACTGTATACAATGCACAGACCAGGAAGTCGCTCATCATCATTTCCTCCAACTGTATACAACGCACAGACCAGGAAGTCGCTCATCATCATTTCCTCCAACTGTATAAAACGCACAGACCAGCATAGTTTATAATGAAACCCACTAGTCATTGTAGCACAGCCATCCTACAATGGCTTAATCAACCTTTGCATCAATTCAGTTAGATATTGGGTAGCAGCATCACTGGCATATGGTGTGCATTTATGAACAGTGTTTGTCGTTAATTTAAATGCTTACTCTCAGATACCATTTAAACTCATTTTTAATATTAAAAACTAAAATAGGCTTGTGAGGATACCAGCAACTGTTATTTTACCTTTTTTGCCAACTGTAAGTTACAAATGCTGAATGTAACAAAACTATTTTAAATACAATTATTTCATTTAGCTAGACAAACAGGGCAGCAGTATCCGAGGTTGCCAGCCATGGGCCCATCTGCAGCTGTGGGTCAGGGTGGACACCTGAATTGCCCTTGTTATAAGCTGTCCTTGTCCCTAATTATGCTTTATGTGAATCTGCTTTGTATGCTTTGAAGTAGGCCAGTATCAATCAAAGACACTATAGAAAATAAGATATTCTAAAACCTATCTCCCTAATGACTTACGCATTTTAAATCAGTGATTATTAATTTTTTAATTCAAGAGTATAAAACTTTTTTCATAGCTGTATGTTTTATATCCAGGATATGATTCTTAAAAGTGAGTCCAGGTCCAGCAATTGTCCCCAGGTCCCTTATATCGTTGGTTATCTCTAGGTTATGTCACCCATTTTAACCTTAATATCCTTATGTGAACTATGTAATACTACTTTACATTTATTCATGCTAAATCTTAGATCCTCTTCCTCAGCTCAGGTCTTAAATCTGATTAAGATAAGCATTTTAGTGCACTAGGTCTTCAAGTTTAACTATGGTCCTTGGTTTGCAGGCATCAGTATATTTACACAGCCAGAATTAGTTTAACTCAGGGAAATCTAACAAAAATATGTTAACCAAAAAGTACCTCACAAAGAGGATCCTAGGCCTTAAACATTTGTCCTATATGGACAGACGCCAACTATTCTATCTCATATCGACTACTTAGAAGCTATCTCTGCTCAACTTACAAAGCCATGTCTAACCCAGCTCTATTAGAAATGCTACATCTAAAGAAATCCCAATCCTCCCCACACCACACACTCCCAGAGATCTCAACCTCATTACCACAATCAAAAGAACATGCTGGAGGGACAGGTTCATAACCCAAAGACTGCCCATGCTGTGGAATAGACTTCCCATACATGTCAAGCAGAGCACCTCACTAGCCCATTCATTACAATCATAGAACATGTGAGACCAATCAGCATTTACTTTATTATTACATCTCCAACAGTTCATATCTTTTTTTTCCCAATTTTACTCAATGTATGAAGAGTAATAAAGGATCTATTTAGATATTTCCATGAAAATATTTTCCATCTTAACGAAGAAGTAGTCATACTAGATGATTTCAAAATACTGAATTTGTCATTGTCTGTGGGAGAATAATTATTAATGGAAAAGAAAAAGTTCCAGTAACTGTCAGAGTAGACATCTAAATCCGACTTGATAGCTTTATATATTTGCGAGAGTTTATTAGTGGAAGGAGAATTATTCTGAACAGTTAAAATCAAGTAATGTATTAAGTTTGGTATAAGTTTCTTAACTTAAGGGGTTAAGTCAATTCTATTTTGAATAAAATTCCTTCCTTCATGTAACTCCAACCAATAAAGGGACACAAATCTGAATTCAACATCTAGTAAATTAACTGATTTCAAAACATTATTTGATATCAATTGATACCAATAGAATGTTTTTCTGTTTAAAGGTACACATTTTATTAGAATCAGAGGTAAAAAGAATACCTGATGAGTAGGCTATGGGAAAGAGAAGGAATAACCAGTCTTTATAAACATTATACTTAAATATAAAATTTCTAAAAGATTTTAACAAGAGTTAAATAATTACAACTTGTATTAAGGTATCTGATTACCCTTTGATTTGGTCTATGCTAGCCATAGCAAGAAAAATTATCTAATTCCTCTCCATCATTAAAAGAATTAAAAAAAATCTCTTAATGAAGTTTCTTGTTTGGAAAAACAGACCATCGGGAATAGAATTTCTAAGAATACTTCTCTCCACAGTTGGAATAAAATATATGATTTCTTACAAAAGTAGTTCTATGTTATAGTATATATCATTTACATATTTATAAATTATTTTAAATGTATTGATCTATGGTGAACATATTGTATATAGTTACATATTGTTTATTGTTATGTTATGACTTCATGTAAAATTCATTTTGTCTTTCTTTTTCTCCCTTTTTTTTTTTTCCTTTTTTTTAAAGAGTTCATTTCATTTAACTTTATTGTATATTAAATTTCTCAAAAATGTTCTGGAAAAAAAAAAAAGAAATAGAAAATTCACTCCAGGGATCACTCCAATGGCTGTACTCGACAGAAGCACTGGGAACTAAGGTTGGGTGGCACGATGCCAGGGTAATCCTATGGACTAGGCTTGTAAAGGCTCCAGGGCCATTAGCCTAGTACACACCTATGAACAGTATGGGACTTAGTGTGGAGCCTTGACGTACTCGCGCCCTTTGTTTCTCTTCTATAAAGGATCTAACACTTTGCATTGTTACTGCCAAGATCTTATCCATCTATTAACAATGGGTTCATAACCAGTTCACATAAATTTGATATTACATTCTATCAAAATGTTTTGTGACATCTAAGTTTACTGTGAGACAACTTTTAGCCCAGTCCATTAAGTTAAAATGATTTCATAGGCTTTGACATATTAAGGTTCATTATCCATTTATGAATCAATACTGTGTTGTGTCCATATCTAACCTTAAGAGCATAATATACGCAAATGACATTCTCTTATTTGAGGCCATCAAAAACATACATCTCTTCAGAAAAATCTGCAATCCAAATTTTCAGCCTTTTGCACATGGCTACTCTGTAACAGACTATTAATTAACCTCACAAAATCTAATGTTATGGTATTATTAACCCTAAAGAAACTCCCCACAATACCATCTCTGGTACAGTAGAACGTAGCAGCTTAAAAGTAAATGAACAAAAATACCTTGTAATCACACTTGACCCTCCCCCCCCTTAGATCCACTACTCCTACTGACAAAGTGCCAGTAAAGTAAAGCTGTTTTATCTCTCATCTTCTCTCTCCTGCTACAAGGATATTTAATCCTTAGGCTAGCATATGCCCTACCACTCATTAGCCTACATTCATCTCACGACACACAAAAACATCAAACAGCAGAATCAAGAATCTTGAGATGCGCCCTGCTTGCAGACAACAGGACACATCACTGTGACCTACAGAACAAGATCCATTGACATCCTATATCAAAACTGAGCTACTCTGCTGCTGGGTACACTGATTTTCAAAACTCTTATGTCAGGTTACTGAGTCCTTCTAAAACTAAAATGGCCACTTAAGAGAAAAGGCATATTCATTCAGATACAGTCAGGATGTTCTCGTACTTAAGTCAAATCAAAATTTAAACAGGCCATCAGTGAAAAAGCACACTCTAGAATAGGACCTGCTCTTTGGAACCATCTGCTCTCAGATGTGATAAACACCACCACCCGGAACTCTTTCAACAAAAGTTTGAAAGACTTCCTATTTCAAGAGACTAAATGCACCTGCTTCCAGGATGCTGGCTAAATAAATCTAAAAGGTTCTCTGCTAAAGCATCATCTCCATTATTTATGTCTTTTCCTTATGTTGACTATAATTCCACTGTCATACTATTATTTTCCAGTAATTCTACTGTTGTAATTACAAACACTAATTTGTCTACTGTGCATCATATGCTCTCATTCTATTTTCGCAGCAATTCTATACGATTTTGTCATATGCTGTGTAGATCAGTGTGAGCAATATAACTTTAAGAAGATTTCCAGTGAGTCAGCACAAGCATACAAGTACTGAGCACGTGTAAGTAAGAGTGCCATTTTTGAGTGAGCAGCCACAGTGTGAGCATGCAAGTATGTAGCCAGTCAGTTACTTAGATAGTTTAATATTCCTGACATCCATCCTTATGTATTTGTATACAATAAGCTACTTAAATGAACAACCAAGCCTCAACGTCTTCTTAATGCACATAAGAAGAGTGAGATGGTGTCAGAATGAGATCCAGAGTTACAGACATGAGGCAACCGGTTAGAGTTGGAGGAATATAGAGTAGTGGATCATCCCTACTGCTCAAACAACTCACAAAACAGGTCAGAAACTAATTCCAGATACTAAAACTTGTTTAAATGATTTCTTTTGCTTCAAATATAAAACAATGCATTCAGAATGAATTTCTTATTGAACAAAATATCCGAAACTGCGATATTGATAAAAATATTCAACATAATTGTCATCACTTGGAACAGAACAGAAAAATACCACAAAGACCAGAAACTACTACTCCTCCAAATTTTCAGCAAAATTCCATTTATTCAGTGACAAATATACTTGTAGCAGCAAATAGCAGCAGACAATCTTTCTTGTATAAAACAACAGATAGCAGCAGAATATCTCTTAGCGCCTCGGCTGGAACAGCCTTTACAGAGTAAATTGTAATTGAAAAGACACACCTTTTATTTAACACAAAACACATTCTGAAAACAATTAAACAATTGTTCTTCAGTACAATTAATTAAATAAAAATAAATGAATAAATCAAATAAAACTTTTCCAGTGACATTCTTTATCCAACCCTAACTGTTGTAATGTAATATATTTCAATATGAAAACTGATTCCTTTTTTCTGAGTATATATTTAATTCTCTCTTTGCTCGAAAATCTTGAATTAATTTGTTCTAAAACTGAAACTTGTAGACTACTGAAATCTCCCTTGTGTTCCCTATTAAAATGCTCTGCTATTGGGCTTATGACTATTATTTCTAATATCCCTTATGTGTTCTTTTATTTTTTCGCCCAAACGTCTTTTGCTTTCCCCAATGTAAAAACTATCACAAGGGGCATTTAATAACATACACAATGCCCACACTTTTACAGATAAAACATCCTTTTATTTGAAACATCTTGCCATTTATTTTTTTAAATGCTGCTACTATGTTTTGGCATATTGTACATTTACCACAAGGTATAGTGCCTACTTCTGATATTGACCCTGCTATTCTTTCTACTGGTCTTCTAAAAGTACCATGGAGCAAAAAATATTTTAAGCTACAACCCCTTTGACAGGAAAACTTTAGCTTTACTTCTGTAAGTGATGGACCTCTCTGTTATGTTCCAAAAACTCCCAACAACTTTTGTAATTTTGTTAAAAATAACGTATATTTTGACACAAAAATAGGGTTTGATTTATATTTGATTTTGCCCTGTATTTTCTACCTTGGCTTGTATTCTTAGGATCTCTTTCTCTAAATATTCTAGTGTACCCAGAGGACAATTTCCTCATCATATCCCCTAATCAGGAACATGGCAATTGTTTTTTTCAGCCTCCCTTTCAGAATCCTGTATGTCACTGCGTAATCTTTTTATTCTCAGGATCTCTCCATAAGGGATAGCTGTCAAACTATGTACTGGGTGGCAACTAGATGCATGCAGCATGTGGCTAGGCTGTTCCTTTCTATATAATTATGAAAATGTTTGAAAATATCTGAAACACACAATGTACAAAACGGGAAAACTGTAGTTTTTTGCTATGTGCTACTTTTTCATATTAACTAAAGCTATTGAAAGTTTCCGAAGTGTGCAAAGTGTTTGCAAGTGTGTGCAGTATTACAGTGCAGTATTTTGCAAAATAAAGTTGTTTCAAAGAATATTTCTCAAAATACAGTTATTTCAAGGCATATTTCGCAGAGTACAGTATTTCAAAGTTTATTATGTATTTGACTATTATTACAAGTACCTGGTGTGTGTGAATGTTCATACCTAATTATAAGGACCATTTTGCACTGTGTTTTACTATATTCTGTGGGCATGGCAGAAAGATTTACCGCTTGTTTGATAGCAATATTGCAGAAAATTGGAGTGTGTTTCAGCAGGAATACAATATTTTCATACAGGCTGCTTTTTTTTTTTTCTCAAAAATGTTATTTTTCAAATACAGTTGAATAAATTCCTTAGTATTTGTATATAACATCGTAATAACTATGTACACTATTTACATCAGCCTGACACTATTACAGAGCTCAATACATTACTTTATAGGTATAACAATGCAGCAATCAGACTGTATCTGTTCAGTTATTGTAAAGTGTCAATCAATGATAAGACTCTTTTCCATGGATTGTTAATAAATGGCTTAGGATTAATCCTCAATGCTTTAATTTTAATTACCAACAATGCTGTGGTCTTCAATAGGCTGTAGAAGTCTTCCAAAGTCAGTACTGTGTTTGTATTCCATCTTCTTGTCATACACTTCCTTGAGATTGCAAGTATTGCCCATACTAGATAAAAATTTGACTCATTCAAATGAGGACCTTCATACACATTTAATACTAGAGCTTTAGATAAGTTAAACAATTTATTAAATAAAATGTGTAAAAAGTTTTTAATACCATTCCAAAATGGCTTAATTTTAACACAGTCAAAAAGTGATTCCAAATCTGCATTGTGTATTTTGCTCACACCTCCAACATATTCCCTTTGTGGAAGAATTAATTTTAGTAATTCTATCTGGAGTTAAGAATGCTCTGTGCAACCATTTCCAATTACAAACTTTTCAGTATTGTGTAAAGGATATGTTTTATTGATAATAAATTATCCAATTTAATTTCTTCAGTTAACTGTAACGAGCATCCTTTTGTTATACAATTCCAATATGAGGATTTGGGTGTTGTTTTATAATTTATCAATATCTTGTAAAATTTCAAAATACTATTTCCCATGTCATAATTATTATATATGATTTCATACAGCTATTTCGTAAGTTTAGGTATTTCTTTAAATGAAGAATTACTAATTATTCTGCATAAATCTTGTGAATACGTCAGAATATTTTGCATAGTTAGCCAATTTTGTTGTGAAATTTTGTATGTTGTTTCTATTGTTTGCATATCCAGAACTTTTAGCTCTTTAATACATTGAGACCAACAAACAAATCCTTTCTGTTCCCAGGAATTAATTATTTCTCTATATATTTCATGTGGATAGCTCTTTGCAACTATGAATGGTGTTAAAAGATCAAACCAGATTTTTAAATCTAGATTTGCATTACTAATTTTCCTAAATGAATCAATGTAATAATTAATCATACTAGTTTTAGTAGGCTTAGTTACGTTATATTGCATATTAATACATATGTGCCATGGCAAATTGTTTTTATCTATTTGAAATTTTTTTTGTAAATCAAATTCATTTATTGATATTACAGTTAGTAATTCTTTCCAATTTGCAGAATAATTTGGACTTATCCAATCTGAGATTTTTTTTGCTATTGATGCTTTCATATAGGTTTCTAGGTCAGGAAAGTTTAATGCTCCCTGTTTCCATGGTCTGATATGATGTATTAAAGCTATTCTGTTTCTTTTGGGAAACCATAAAATTTTTATTAGACATGAGTTTATTTCTTAGAGTATATTCCTTTCTGGTAACAGTTGTATTGCCAAAGCTATACATAGAATCCTGGGTAGTAAAACCATTTTTTATTAACTGTAGTCTATCTTCAAATGTTAATATTATTTGTTCAACTTTTCCACAGAAATTTTAATTGTATTGATGATATTATTGTAATTTTTTAGACCAATTCATTATTATCCTTGCATAACTCAATTCCTAGATATTTTAAGGTAGATTCGTGTTTCCCTATAATGTGATTTCCCTTCACCTGCAATTTTTTTCTTTATTTAAAAATAAAAATTTTGATTTATTGAACTGGAGTCCTGAAGTCCTGTAAAATGTGTCAATTAAAATATCTAATTCTTCTAATGTCTCTTTTGTATTGGATAATGTTAATATGTCATCAGCAAAGAGCATTACTTTAGAATTGTTCATAAACATCTACTCCTTTGATTTTTGTATTGTTACGTACTGAATCTGCCAATATTTCAATAGCCAAAGAAAATAGAATCGGTGACATGGTCCATCCTTGCTTAGTACCCTTTGTTATATGTATAGATTCAGAGGTGACAGGACCTAGCTTAACATACACTAAATTATTTGTATATATAACTAAAATTAAAAATTCTTTAGTAGATTAACAAAGGAAGGAGGAAATTCAAACAACACCAGAATTTTGAATAAATAGTCCCAATTTAGGGAATCAAAGGCTTTCTCTATATCTAACCCAATTATGAGTGCTTCTTTATTAACAATCTACAAGAAAAATTATCCTTTTGATACTGTCATGTGTGCGTCTATGATATATAAATCCAGTTTAAGCATTATTTATTGCTTTGGATAGTAGCATTTTCAGTCTATTAGTTAATATTGTCAAATATCTTTATAGTCATTATTTAATAATGATACAGGTCTATATGAGGTAGAGGTTTGTGTATTTGTTTTCCTTTAGGAGTGGTGTGATTAAGGAACATCTCCAAGAGGGTGGTGTTAAAGCTTGTGACTGAATTTCTAATAGAGTTTTATGGAAGAGGGATAGTATCTTTGAAGGGAAAAGTTTATATATTTCCATAATTATGCCATCTATACCTGGAGCTTTATTATTTTTACCATCTTTTATTGTATCTGTAATTTCTTTGTAGGATATGGGTGCTTGCAGATCTAGTTTTAATTTTTCTGGTATTGTTTTATATTAGAACATTTTTCATCTAGATTTAATTGATCAAGATGTAAATGTTCTTTTTGGAAATGTTCCATATAGTGATTTCTATAGGCATCATCAAGAATGTCACCTATATCCAAGATATTTTTCCCTTTCTTTTAATGTAAGATACTTTTAATGTTATTAGCGTTTGATTGTATTTTGATTATTGTGGATAAATTATGTAGATATCTGGGAGAAATGGCCAATGTATTAATTTTTAGTTTTTCTACAGCTAAACTAGTTTTATGTGTTAGAATTTTGTTGCATTTGTTGTTTAACACTTTTCTTTTTCATCTCCAAATGATTTAGATTGGATAGTAGATGTAATATATCAGAATTCCATTCTCTGATTTTTATACCAAGTTAGGGTTTTACCATATATGCAAGCTTTTAATGAGTCCTATGTCATTATTTTATCTATGTGGCGTAATTAATATCCAAGAAGAACTGTAATTCAGACAATAACCAGGGTTTGAACTTTTTAATTTTAGTTATATATGCTAAAATTCTGGAGTTAAAGGTTAATGGTTTGTACCCATTTTTAAGTTTTAGTATCAATGAACTGTGGTCTGAAAAGGGGCAGGGAGTGATTGAGAACTGAATGATTTTAGAGTGCAAGGCATGGGCAGCAAATATTTTATCTATTCTTGTTTGGGTACCAAATCTGTAATCTTGATGGGAAAACAAAGATTTATCTTCTTTAAATTTGAAAATATCTACAAGATGAAATGATTCTACCCACTTGTTTAAAGCTTTTGATAGAGCAGATGTACGCAGCGGTCTTTTACTTGTAGTTTCAGAAATATCAAATATACAGTTAAAATCTCCTCCTAATATTAAGTTTCCTTTATAATTATTGGAAATGAAATTAAAGTGTTTTTTTTTTTTTTAACAGTTCCTGTTCCATTGCCTGGGAAACCGTATAGATTGGCTAGGGTCCATAGTCTGTTATTATATTTAACAATTAATAATGCCATAAGGCCTTCTTTAGCTTCATACTTGTACATGATTTCTGGGTTAATCACATTTGTTTTCCATAAAATTGTTACCCGTTTTGTCTTTGTCTTATAAGTGGATTGCACCAATATCATATATTCATTAGGATTCCATTTGTAATTGGCATTTGTTTTGAAATGAGTTTCTTGAAGGAAGACAATTTTTGCTTTGTTCAATTTTAATATTTCAGTAGATTTGATCTATTGCTAGGATTATTTAAGCCATTGGTATTTAAAGATAATAAAGTTAAATCCATCTTAGGTTATTTAGACCATTTATTTTATGTTTTATTGTGACTATTAAATACTTTCCTCTGATAAAGTATATGTTTGAGCTTTTAAAGGAAGTTATCAGTTTTATACTTTGAGTGTTTACCAATAAAGTAATGATCTGAAGTAGTTAACTTCATTTGTGCATCAACCTATGGGAATCGGATCCATATCGGATCCAAGCCGGCAGCTTCAAACAGCTAAGATCCGAGCTCCAAGCTCCTCCCCTTTACCCATAACCCCCTGCTATCCCTTCCTGACCTCAGATCTCATTTGCTGCAGTTCTCAACAGCAGCTTTGAATGAGCTTCCAGGCGTAGCGTAGGAGTTTTTTGAGAAAAATCTCTTTTTTTTACATTTTTCTTTAAAAAAATTGTTGTGCGAGTGTTCTCTCCTAGTTAGGTTACCGTACCTCTGTTTTGTTAGTCAGTGTTAGTGTATTCCCTCCCCGTGTGTGTGTTAAGGTGTGTCCATTTTGGGGGCCTAGCGTGTGGGTTCAATATGTCTGAGGCGCCCAAATCTCTCTTTTCTAAATGTACAGAGTGTGGCTATAAGCTGTTCCCAGCGGATGGCCACACTCGGTGCGTTATTTGCCTTGGGGTTGAACATCTCACTTCGGGCTGCACTATTTGTGCAGCGTTCAACCCCAGGGCCATCAGGGAGGTGAAGCTGATTCTGGCGGGACTGTTGCCCCCGGACTCTGCTTCATCCTCCGACCCCTCTGTAGCTTCTGCCGAGGCTTTGGCGGAGCCACCTTCTCTCCCTCTGGCCGGGACTCACCCTCCCACCCTTGGCCAAGAGTAGAGGGAAGCTATGAAGGAGAAGCGGAAGCATCACAAGAGGCGGGCCGAGACCTCTTCCTCAGCGCCGCCATCAAAGCGAGCTTCTCCACCTATGGCCTCCGGATCTTATTCTTCCTGGCTCCGATCTCCCCGTTTCTCACCAGAGGAGGAGGAGACCCAGTCACCTTTGAAATCATCAAGGCGGCATTCCCGGCCCACCTCGGTGGCCTTGTCGAGGTCTACCCGTAGCATCTCCGATGCAGACTTGGACCGTATGATAAATAAACAGAGATCTCTCAGGGTAAGGTACCTGCTATGTCCCCAAACCAAAAAATGTCAATATCAAGGTGCAGGTACTCCGACTATCTCGAAGCCAACCATCAACCAAAAAGCAAAATCAATAAAAATTTTTTATACTTGAACAGCAAAAGAACTTTATTCCATGGGTTGTTAGCACTTTCACGTCTACTCTGGACGCTTCTTCAGACTGAAGAAGCGTCCAGAGGCTATAAAGTGCTCTCATTGATCTTTGACTGTTCACCGGATGATGCTTAGGTTCCTCCAGGCCCAGATGCAGATGGGAGTGCTCCTGCCTCCCCCCCCACCGGGGGGGAGCTCGACCCCCTTTTTCGCCCCGATCGCTCCTTCTCCAACCCACTATCAGGGCTCGAAGTCTTCGAAGCCAGGTAGCGTTGGAGCCGGGGGAGCATCGGCGCAGATAGTGTCAGGTACTTCGGCTCAGATGGCACCCTTGAGTCTATCGGGTCCCTTTTCTTCGGATCCGCGCTCTCAGAGCAGAGAGCTGAGCTTCGGATCCGGAGATGTTAGTATGACTTCGGCTCCATCGCGGTCGGAGCATGCTGGCCCTATGGATCCGGCCCCGATCCACACATCGGATCCGAGGGAGCGTCTGCTCTCGGATCCGATAGGGAGCAGCTCTCCTTCGGTGTTCATGTTGTGGAGAGGGTATTGTCTAGGGACTCCAGGCCCCTGGCTTCGGCTATGGTTCCACCCTGCACTCCCTCTCAGACGGGTCTACCTTCCATCACCCAGTCCCAGGGACAGCCTACGCAAACGTCCCAGATTGTTCCCTTGCTGGAACAGGATGTAGCTGGTGAGGCCTCCTCGGACAGTCCCCCCGAGGAGGGTCCTCACAAACGCAAGTGCAAAAGGAGGCACTTGGACTCACCTGAGTCCTTGACAGAGGACACAGACTTGGAGGAAGGGAAGGTTCCCAAGGTCACCCCGAAGGCGCCGGAGACATCATGAAGATGCTTCGGATCAGAGGGGGGTGGTCAGCCCCAAAATCTTCCTCTGACGAGAATGTGTTTCTGGAGGCATTTGACGCAGGCCCATCTACCTCTTGGGTGTCCCCTCCTGCCAACCCCCTGGTAGACCTGATTACTACCAGGGCGTGGAAAGAACTGGACACTGTGGAGCCCATTCCAAAGAGGCCTGACAAAATCCTCAGCCCCCCCTTCGGTTAAGTCATATTGGAGCAAGGGAGCCCCGGTAGATGCCATGTTGGTGGCGGCCACCACCAAAAGGGAACTGGTCCAGGAGAGTTCCTCAGTCCATCCTCCAGACAAGGAGTCTCGGACAATGAACCGTCTGGGGAAGCGGGTGTTCACTTCAGCCACCTTCTCTGTCAGGTCGCTGAATTATATGGCACACGTGATACGACTCCAGCGGGATCTCATTAAAGAATACGCTGGGTCGCCCCCAGAGTCTATGTCGGCGGAGGATAAGAAAGTGTTCTCAACCCGAATGGCCACTCTCAAATCTATCTCTAATACCTCTATGCGGTTACTATCCCTTGCCATGGAAGGAGCCGCTAGAGCCAGAGGAGTGGGCATCGTCCTACGGCGACAGGCGTGGCTCCGTCACTGATTTCGCGGAACCTTTCAAGGCGTCATTCGCAAATGCCCTTTTGATGGTTCTGCCCTTTTTGGCAAGACCGTACACGACACATTGGTCCAGAGTGAGAAAGATGGGAAGATGTTGCCTGCCGGAGTCTGCTTCTCTGCTCCCCAGAGGTCCTTCTCGAGGAACCAAAAGGGACAGAAGAAGATGTGGTTCCAGAAGTCTCAACAATCCCATTTCGCTCCGGACCCCTCATCCTTCAGAGGCAGAGGAGGACAGAGTGGGCACCGTCCTAGAGGCAGAGGGGGTCCGAAGAACTTTGGGTCCAGAGAACCTTTCTCTGACCGGCCCACGCAGCAACCCTGAAGGGTTACCAGACTGCTCCACTCTGGAGGCAGTCGGGGGGTGTTTCTTGAGGAACCTAGCAGCTTGGGAGTCCATTACAACAGATCGCTGGGTGCTTCAGATCATATCCAGAGGCTACAAGATCCCTTTTCTCAATCTCCCTTCCCGGAGTCTCCCCGATGTCCCACCCAATCAAAGGGAGGTGGCAGCTGAGGAAATCCTCCAGCTGCTAGAAAAAAAGAGCAATCCAGCACGTCCCCCCGAGCAGTCTGGATCAGGCTTTTACTCCAGGTTCTTCTTGGTGCCAAAGAAGACGGGGGACTTAAGACCAATCCTCGACCTGTCCTTCCTAAACCTGTCAGTAGCCAAAGAAAAGTTCCAGATGGTCACTCTCCAATCCATTCTCCCACTTCTGCAGGAGAACGACTGGATGTGCTCCATAGACCTCAAGAATGCGTACTACCACATTTTGATGGATAGACGATCCAGGAGGTTTCTCCACTTCTGGCTGGGAGCCAGCCATTACCAGTTCAGGGTCCTTCCCTTTGGTCTCACCACAGCCCCCAGGGTGTTCACCAAGGTCTTGACAGTTGTAGCGGCCCACCTGAGACTCCAGGGAATTCAGGTCTTTCCGTACCTGGACTGGCTCCTGACCGCCCCCACCAGGCATCTACTATGTGCAGCCAGAGACTACTTTCTCCATCTAGCTCCCCTGCTGGGGATCACGATCAACATTAAAAAATCTTCCCGATCAACATTAAAAAATCTTCCCTTCTTCCAACCCAAATCCTAGATTTCAATGGAGCCAGATTGAACACAAACCAGCTTCTAGCCTTCTTGACTCTGGACCGGCTTTGAACTCTAAAACTCCACATATTGGCCCCTCTTCAATCCCCAGCTCCCTCTGCAGAATTGGTCCTGAGGGAGTTAGGCTCTATGGCAGCAACTATCAACCTTCTCCCTATCAACCTTCTCCCTTTGGCGCGCTTGAATATGAGAGTTCTTCAATGGACCTTGCAAGTCCAATGGTCCCTCTTGCGACATCCCTGAGCTTCCCCATTCCCCTCAGCAGGGTTTGCAGGAAAGCCATCTTATGGTGGCTCCAGTCCCCGGACCTCTAGAAAGGGCGCCCCTTCTATATGTCCCCCTCCTCTAGCCACGGTGACCACGGACGCTTCTCGCCTTGGTGGGGGGGGCAGCACTGCATGGGCAGGACTGTCCAAGCCATGTGGACCCATTTGGAGACCTTTTTGCATATCAATGTCCTAGAGATGAGAGCGGTGCTTTTGGCATTGCAAGCACTTCACAGCCTTTTTCCCTTGGGGACAATTGCGATTCAGACAGACAATATGTCGGTTGTCTGGTATATCAACAAACATGGGGGAACCAGGTCCTATCCACTTTGTCGGGAGGCCATGAGAGTGTGGGAAATGGCGATATCCAACAACCGCTTTCTCATAGTGACGCACATTCCGGGCCGGTCCAACATCTTGGCAGACAGGCTGAGTCAAACCATTCTCTCACCGTACAAGTGGTCTCTGAACCCCAGAGTAGTGAAGTTAATCTTCTCCAAGTGGGGTCAACCTCGCTGCAATCTTTTCGCCTCGCCTTTGAATGCAAAGTGCAGTGACTACTTTGGTCTAATTCCCCCATCCGGGGAATCCCCCAGAGATGCTCTGGTGCATGTTTGGCAACCCGGTCTACTTTATGCTTACCCTCCTCTTCCCCTGATGCTAAAGTTCTTACAGAAAGCCGGACGGTTGGGGAGAAGAATAATCCTCATTGCCCCATTCTGGCCTCGTCAACCTTGGTTCCCATATCTATGGTCTCATCTAGTGAATCCCCCATGGATTCTAGATCCCATCCTGGATCTGATCTCTCACCCATCAGGCCTGTCATTTCCAAACCTGGACAACCTCAAGCTGACAGCTTGGTTGAGCCAGTTCTACTGATAGCTAGGACTCCCGGTATCTCGTCCCCTGTCAAGGCTATACTAATAGCCGCTCACAAGCAGTCTACGAGAAGGATTTATAATAGCAAATGGAAGCATTTTTCTATTTGGGTGGAGCATCAAAATTTAGATCCCTTTACAGCTCTGCTGCCAGCAGTGTTAGATTTTCTATCAGGCTTATTCGACCAAGGTGCTAGCTCTTCTACGGTCAAAGTCCAGCTGGCTGCAATCTCTCACTATCATGTCGGGAGTGATCTCGGCCCTTTGACTTCATCTAAATTAAGCAAGACCTTCCTAAAAGGCACTTTCCTTTTAAGGCCTCCGGTTAGGCATGCAGTCCCTCCTTGGGACTTAACTCTTGTTCTTCAGTCTCTGACAGCTCCTCCCTTTGAGCCTGCAACTTCAGTGGATCTGAAATACTTATCTTGGAAAACAGTTTTTCTTGTTGCCATCACTTCGGCCAGAAGGGTTTCGGAACTTCAAGCCCTTTGTGCCAAGCTACCATATTTAATATTTCACAAAGACACAGTTTCACTCAGGACCAATCCCTCCTTTCTGCCCAAAATTGCTTCGGAGTCTAATATCAACCAATCTATTAATTTACCAGTCTTCTTTCCAAATTACCAGAATAAAGATGAATACAAGCTACACTCTCTAGACATACATAGGCAACTGAGGTTTTATTTGCACAGGACAGCTGATCACAGGAAATCAGACCAGTTTTTTGTATCCTTTGCTAAATCCACTTTGGGAAAACCTGTATCAAGAGTCACTTTGTCCAGCTGGATCTCACAATGTATCCTTTTGGCTTATGAGAGTTCTGGCCAGTCTGCACCTCAAGATGTCCATGCCCATTCTACTCGCTCGATCTCTACCTCTGCTGCTTTTCGATCTAGGGTGTCATTGGATGACATTTGTTCAGCAGCCACTTGGGCTTCACCTCATACATTCATAAACCATTACAAATTGGATATTGTCTCTAGAGGGAGAGCATCCTTTGGCTCTGCAGTGCTCCGGAATATCCTTCCATGAGGACCTCCCAAGAATTAGGTAGCTGGGGACTCTGTCCCATAGGTTGATGCACAAATGAAGTTAACTACTTCAGATTAAGAAGTTATGTACTCACCATAACGTTCCATCTGAGTAGGTAAACTTCATTTGTCAGCAACCGACCCCCCCTCAGTCCTCCTGATCCATATGGATACTCAAAGGAATCCTGCTTGTCATTGCGGATTGTCTTTAGGTTAGAGTTTGGAGGTGATTCTTTGGTGTTCTAGATTTTTATGCTGATAAGCAAACTCGATCTGAGGTCAGGAAGGGATAGCAGGGGGTTATGGGTAAAGGGGAGGAGCTTGGAGCTCGAATCTTAGTTGTTTGAAGTTGCCAGCTGGGATCCGATATGGATCCGATACCCATAGGTTGCTGACAAATGAAGTTTACCTACTCAGATGGAACGTTATGGTGAGTACATAACTTCTTATTTTGGTCAGGCATACTAAAAATGTTTTTTTGAAATAAATTTAAACTAATAAATGTTAACAAAACTAAGATCCGCACTAGCCGTAGAATGAAAATCATTCCTAATCTGATGGATAAACCTAAGTCTATCAGATTATCACTCATACCTTAACAATCCAGAACATCTGAGCTCCATAAATTGAATTATCATATGGAGAATATTTGTAACAGGAATAAGCAATATTTATATTAGTACTATTATAGATTAGACAGAATTCTAATACAATATAAATGTCTACTTATTGTATAAGAAATTAATATTTACATGAAAGATAGACGAGCACTTCAATCATAGTGAAGTAGGATGTATCGTATATAAAACCTCAGTAAAAAAGATTATAGCACACAGTGATTTAACATATTCATCCTTATTGATGAAGTCTTTCAAAACTTATTACTTAATATAAAATAGATGGTGATAATATTTATACCTAATATTTATAATACAATGTATTTTACTAGATATATCAGAAGTTATATTTCATTGTTTGCCAGCATTTAAGTAATCACTTTGTTTGTGGCTAACTTACTTAAAGCATCAAGTTTGTTTTATGTAAATACTGATGAAAGTTAGTGCATTTTAATTATCAGTGCATCCCACTCCCCCGCCCCCCCCATTTCCTACACAAGGATTTTCATAGCTGTCATTTCTTATTATAAAATGAGTGAAATTACAGATTAAAAACAAAAAATTCACTTATTGTGATTAATGATTACATATTCATAAATTGCCATTTTATGGCATATACTGAAAGTTTTTAGATTTAAATGGCAACATCCTATTTTGTATAATCAGAAAAAGTTAAACAGGGATTGTCAACTTAATACTATTTGTTCAGAATGTGATTGTTACATTCTGTGACATTCCTAATTTAGCCTTCTATTGTTTCCCTTGAACAACTTGTCAATTTAGCCTTCTATTGTTTCCCTTGAACAACTTGTCAGTTTGATGTCATGTATAAAATATTAGTTACCTTGGTAACCGCTTAAGTATTATATATGGTCAAGATGGGTTACAAAAACTACAATTCAAGTTAAAGCAATTAGATGACTTGTTATGCATGTTAACTTATATAAGAAAATCATCATGCTTCCCCTTGATGTTCAATGTAGTGTGTATCATTTATGACAAGTTAAGACAGTAGTGTTATTATACAGAAGCCCATGTTATTAAATCCTGTCTTTAATATCTATATTCAGCAGTCTGCTTCATCTTATACGACTATTATATATTTTATGTCTAGATTCACTAAAATCATACATGACATAACTATTGTGTGTTTTTTTTTTTTTGGCTGTTGCTTAGTTATTTGAGAGACCACAAGCTGTAATGTTTATTATTATTATTAGCGCCTTCCAAGCATGTTTATACAGTCCATAGACTTTAAATTATGAGACCCTCTAGTTTCTTATTTGTTATCAGTATTTCAAGCATGGGCAACAATGCCCATCCAGTTTTGCCAGAATGTCATTCACTAGTTCATGCGGTGTGTTTCCAGTCTGTTCTTAAAATATCCAAAACAATATTTGTCTTGTTCCATGCAGTGGCCACTATGCCAGTGAACCACTCGACACACTTTGCATTCCCACAGGTATTTCCACAAAGGGAATCTGATGACTCTCTAGCACTTCCCGGCAACCCCAAACACCCCTAGAATCAGCTATCCTCATACGTCCAACATGTCCGAGCAAGCTCACCTCCCAGACCACTGCAAAGGGTACTGCACAAGACCAAGTGCTCTTAGTCTTTCACAATAACTCAGACTTCCACTCTTATCCAAGTCCTTAATGTGTTTTGACCAAAATACATTTTTAATATAAAATTGCGTTTATTTTTATTTTTTATAAAGAATCAACTTAATGAGCTAAATGAAGCGTTGGGAAACCATCAATACGTGTACATGTGGTTTAAAACAGACCATTTATTTTATATATATATATATATATATATATATATATATATATATATATATATGTGTTTAAAACCAAAAACGTCATTGCTGAGAATCATCTCGGAGGCTCCTCAGAAGCATTATCATCATTCTGTCTCTGTTACCATAGCAACCTGGGAGCGCCTGTTTCTGTTAGTGTATGTGTACTGCATACCAGAGGCTTGTGATGCACCTGAAGCAAAGCATCATTTCACTGCAACTTCAAGCCTATATTCCCTCCCTTTCAGTGAGGCAGCAGCCAGGAAAAGAATAGAGAGCAAACAGATAAAAAAAACAAAAAAAAAAAAACAAAAACCTCCCAACAAGCCACTACAAGAGATAGCGCACTCCTCCAGCCCTCCCACCTCTCACACAGCAGACATACAAATAAACCATTATCTGCCAAAATATCCCAAATCACAGTTCCATCCACCCCCTTCCCCTGGATCTAGGCTAAAACACCAAATGTCTCTTCCTAATACTCAAGCATCAGTAAACCTCAAACACAAGCCGCAACCCACAGCTTCCCGGAGATGAAAACAGCAACATATAACAGCTGCATCCACATACACCATGTCCAGACTTAATCAAACAGCACTCGAAGCTATGATACCTGCCATAATTGATATTAACTATATTTAGACTGAATAATGATGACATTTGTAGTAAGAGCTTGCTACTATTTTCTAACCAGGATATACATGACTTTTCTAAATCATACTTTAACTGAAAAAGGCATTAGTCTCCATGACAGCATTTTTTTTTCAAAACACTCTACTGTTACTGCTATTATATATGATGTTAATTTGTTACATTTCAGTGAACTCTGATGAATCATACTTTGATTAATTACTTAAATTATTATAAGTAAAATCAATGAAAAATGAACAAAATAAGTATTCATTGAGTTCAAGTAGGGGAATAGAAATGTCTTTGTATTATATGTTGCTTTGTTTGGCCTATATATAATGTAAATAGTAACCCATCTTGACCGACCTTTGTTTGTGAAGACTTATTGGATTCTGAACAAATCATTACAGTTTCTCAGTTGTTTAAGAATCCCTCCTTTTTATTAAAAAAAATAAAAAAAAACAGATAAGTGATGTACCATACCAGTTGATACTTTGAGAGAAGCAGTTGTAAGAGTTATTTTTTGGGACAGCTATCTTGGAATCAGTTTTTTTGTTTCTTCTTTCTAGCATCAGTCCAAGGATTTGTTTCTTTTATTCTTTTAAGAGTAGGGGCCATCCATTCCATTTCTTCCAGGATAGACACTATATGTTATTGTTTTTGATGAATATAGTAGCTTCTTCCAAGTCATTAAAGGTTCTCATCTCATTGGCAAAAAGTATTATCTTGGTTGGAAAGGCCAGCCGTGCTTTAATGTTTTGTTTCAAGTTTTATTATTGGCCAGCCTTTTTTCCTTTTATTCTAGTATTCTGGGAGAAGAATCTTTGTCAAACCTTATCAGGCTTTGATTGTATTTTAAGTGTGATTTTCTCCAAGCAGATATTAATATTAGTTCCTTGCCCAGAAATGAAAGAAGTTTTATAACTATGGATCTAGGTGGAATATTTGTTGAGTTAGAAGCAGGTTTCCTCAGTGCTCTATGTGCCCTTTCAATTCCAAATGAAAGTCCCTCTTTCAAAGTCTAAAACTTCAGGATTCCAGGTTAAGAATGAAATAATGTCCTCTCTCCTTTACCATTTTCAGGCAGACCAAAGATCCTTATGTTGTTTCTCCTTTCCCTGTTTTCTAAGGCATCTATTTTGTTAAGCAGCCATACTTAAGCAGAGATTCTTTTTAGAATTCTTCCTTTGAGTCTCCCTTCAATGTCATTTAGAGAAGTCTCTATATTTGTTATTTTTGTATGGTGTTGCTGTAATAGTTCCTTAAGAGTACTAGTCTGTTTTTGAGACTTAAATTTGAGGGTTTTCCAAGTCATTTTTAAAGCCACATATCTTCAAAGATAGTTCCTGTAAGGTAGATGTCATCAAGTGCAGTTCTTTTTTCAAAGCAACATCTGGATGAGAATTCCTTAGTTTATCTATGGATTTCTGACGATTTAAACTTGAAAATAATAACATTTTCCTATATTATACTAGTTTATGGAGCTCTCAAAATTCACTGCTCTCAGTTGGCCATCTAGGCTCCGCCCCCAGGCTGCTTTTTCTGACAAAGACACACAAAGGCATTTATTCTGCTTAACTTAGCTGGTTCAGAGGTCATTGAAAAAGAGAGTGTTCATTTTTGTGTATGCACCTGCTGTGTTTGCAGGGGAAGACCACCATATAGTGGTACTGGCTAAAAGAAGGGAAGGCCCAGAGTGCTTAAAAATGTAAATTTAGAAAAATGTGCACCCCCAAACAAATGTTAGAGTGGAAAGGCACTTTTATTACACAAGGGATCAAAGCCTGGAGAAACCTTTGCAGGATATACAACTAACTTGAAAAACAAGGCTAAAATGTGCAGATTTGGTGAACTGAGAGATTTTTTGAATAAAGACAGGCTTGTGTGTGGCATTACTGACACGGTGAGAAAGATTTTGCAAGAGGTTCAAACCAAAGGCTCAGTTGTACTTTCAGTTTACTCTGCTGGGAACAGCTATGACTTGCAACTTCTCGTAGTCAAGAGAGACATGCAGTCATTATTAGGCTTCAGAGACCATTTGAAAATGGGACTACTTTTACTCCGTCAAGAAGAAGTTCACCATGTAAGCCTGCATGACAACAGCAGAAAATTTCACAGAGACTATTTTTTCTGAGTATGCTGATATTTTTGCAGGCAAACTACCAGTTGTGTACTCCATGATGTTAGACCCAGAGATCAGACCAGCACGGAAATTTCCAGTAGCCATGCAGAATAGAGTCAAAGTCGAGCTAGACAGAATGGCACAGCTAGGAGTAATCTGTTCAGTAGAAGAACCTACCGAGTGGGTATCCTCCATGGTAATAGCGCATAAGAAAAGTCAGATGATATCAGAATATGTACTGATCCAAGTGATCTGAACAAAGTATTAAAAAGACCTCATCATCCAATGCTCACAGTTAAAATTGCTGCCCTCATGCCAAACACCACTGCTTTTTCTAGTCTTAGATGCAAAGAGTTCATTTTGGAAAAAAATGTTTGACTGAAAATTCATTGTTAACTACATTCAGCATGTCATTCGAAAGATACAGATTTATGAGAATGCCATTTGGAATAAATTCTGCCAGTGAAGTCTTCCAGTGTGCAATGAAGCAAATTTTTTTTCAGGCTATTCCTGCATTATTATTGTAGATAATATTCTAGTAGCAGGCAATGGTGAAGTCAAACATGGCAGAAACCTCAAGAAAGTTCTGGAAAGAATAGGTCAACTGAATCTTAAGCTGAATCCTCAGAAGTGCAAATTCAGGCTACAAGAAGTTATTTATGTTGACCACTTGTTTACCAGTTCAGGCATATGATTGTTCCAAGCAAACAGCAATTAGAGATGCCAGCTCCAGACAATGACCAAGCCCTAGAATGCTTTCTTGACATGGTCAACTATCTAGGCAAGTTAATTCCAGATTCAAGCCAACTTTCAGCACTGCTCAGAGTGCTGATGCATAAAGATGTAATTTGGTCATGGTCAGAACAGCACGAGAGTATTTGATGTCCTGAAACAGAAAATTACCATGCCCACCACTCTCAGCTACTATGATGTTTACAAACCAGTTACTCCTTCCTGTGATGCCTCTAAGTTTGGTCTAGGTGCAGTCATTCTTCAAGAGGGTAGACCAGTAGTCTATGCATCAAGAACTATTACCCAGACTGAGATGCAGTGTGTCCAGATTGAGAAACAGCTTTCGGCAATTGCGTTTGCATGTTTGAAGTTTCATGATTATATTTATGGTCGAACTATCCAGATTGTAACTGACCACCAACCTGTATTTACTACTTTGAAAAAGCCTATGCATACATCTTCAGCTAGACTGCAACGTATGATGTACAAAATGAAGTACAGTTTCAATCTGGTTTACACAAATGTCAAACTTCTTCATCTTGATGATACTTTATCCAGATCACACAGAAAAAACACAGAACAGCATAACAATGAGCAACTTGATTTTGAGATCATGGAAGTGAGAAATTTTTCTTCCACATATCTTGATGAGCTCAGAACTCACACAGCTTCAGATCTAATTCTCCAGAAGCTCAACCTCTTTCTGTCAAGGATGGCCTTCAAAGCAATCTTGTTTACCAGTAGAAGTGCAAGCATATTTTCCATATAGAGAGATGAGATTTAGTCAGACAATGGTATTGTCATGAAAGGTCCAAAAGTGATTGTTCCAAAGTCCTTGCAACAAGAATATATTAAGATCTTGCATCGTAGCCACGCAAGAACTGATTCTACCAAAAGAAAGATGAGAGGTCTAGTATTTTGGCCTTCTATGTCAAGAGATATTGAGAAAGTACATTCATCTTGTTCAGTATGTAATAGTACAAAGCCACATCAAAAAAAGAACCACTTCAGTTAAGCCAGATTCCTGAACTACCTTGGTCGACAGTAGCCACAGGTATCTGACTGGAATGGTCAACATTACTTGGCGTTAGTAGACTCTTACTCATATTGGTCTGAGATTAACCTGCTTCCCAACTCGTTTCCATTATTGTCATTACTAAGTTGAAGCAACATTTTTCTGTCCATGGTAGTCTACACAGTCATTTCTGACAATGGCGCACAGTTTACAAGTCAGCAGTTCAATAGATTTGCAGAAGAGTGGGACTTTGTTCATATTATGAGTAGTCCTGAATACCCTCAGCCAAATGGCTTGGCTGAACATGCAGTTCAAAGAGCAAAACAGCTGTTAGAGAAACCCAGACGTGACAATACTGATATTTTTCTAAACTTGTTAAATCTCAGAAACATTCCTCGTGACAAACAACTTGGTTCACCTGCCCAGAGACTTGCGTCGAGACAAACCAGAACCACACTACCAATCACCAGTAATTTATTGGTTCCATGTGGCAACAACAACAAAGCAGTAAAAGCCCAACTGTTGAAAAAGCTTTTGTCCCAGACGTCTTACTATGATAAAACCAGCAAACTGCTCAGTTCATTGAAAAAAAGTTGAGATAGTAAGGATGCAGATGTCAAAAGATTTTGATTGCATTGGATTTGTGAAACGTTTGTGTCAAGAGCCAAGATTGTACATTGTGGAATCACAAGAAGTGGAACTCAGATGAAATTGGAAGCATTTCTTACCAATGTCCGAACCTTACAGTATCTTACCTGTAACAAAGATTCTAGTTCACAGCATCCTACCTGTGACAAAGACTCTAGTTCTCAGACGGACTTGTCCAAATGTTACTGTTCCAGAGAACATTCCGTCAGCAATTCCAGTTTCTGAGAAAATCCCTCAAACTTCTCAAGCAGAGCATTCCCCAGTGACTGTTCCTGATGCTAAACCCAGTCCTATTATGTCATGAGATCAGGATGCATCTTAAAACCTACTTCCAGATATGCGGCAACCTGGACATGACTGTTTGGGTCTATATCAAATACTCGAAGAGGTGTTGCAGTGTTATGTTTGTAATGATGTGCTTATGTTTTGAGGGAAGCAATTTCTTTCCCATGGAAAGAAATTGCTGATGTCAGCATTCGTGGTTTTGTGCATTCACTGTGTATGCGTCGATGAAGAGGCATTCGCTGTAAGACCTCTTTGGTGATAATGATATAAACCCAACTGTTTTTCATTAGGATCTGCATAATTGCATGCATATTGAAATGCCATTGTTTATGTGAGATAGCTCAGTAAAGAGGGAGGATGTAGATCAGTGTGTGTGATATACCTTTAAGAAGCTTTCCAGTGAGTCAGCATATGTGTGTTAAGTACTGAGCACGTGCAAGCTAGAGTGCCATTTTGAGTGAGCAGCCAGTGTGTGAGCATGCAAGTATGTAGTCAGTCAGATAGCTCGTTTAAGTTTTATGTTCCTGCCATTCATCCTTATGTATTTGTATACAATTAACTACTTAAATGAACACCTAACCCTCAGAGTCTTCTTAATGCACATACAAAGACTAACACAGACTGGACAAAATGTTTTCTAACTAACTTGCACATCATTTGTAAAAATGTTATTTTTTTAATTGTATGTTTGTACCCGGTTCATGACTGAAAAGGCTCAGCAGACTAGCTCACCTATCTGGTAAACAAAAGGTAAATTAAAAAAATAAATTTTTTTCCCCTAGCAAAAATTTTGATCAGACAACATTCAAAACATTTGTATAGGTAGAGTTGAAACTTAAAATATGCAGATATTTTTATTTCACAAAATATTTATTTTACTGCAGAGACACTGATTTTTCTATTTTCCTGGAGAAAGTAATTGCAAATTCCCAAATTTGACTGTCTGTATTGAGGAAAACACTTGGGATTTTTATGGAATTTGGCATTTTAGGCAAAAGCATTCATTCATTACAACCTGTGTTACTTCTGTTTACTACTTATAATACTGTTCCTTCAGACTGGAAGAAGAGCAGCTAATTCAAACCATTATGGCTGTACAGATCAGCTTGTATGATAAATTTCCAGCTGAAATATTGGATGTTCCCTTGAGCCTTATACTTGATTCTGCTGTTATTTTTTGAGCACAAGCTCTTACAACAGAAACAGAAGAAACTTGATAGAGATACTACTGACTTTTCTTCAGGGCGTGTCTTTACTTGGCCCAAACCAATACATAGAATGGAAGTCCAACCAATTGCAGGAGAAGGAACGAGACACCACTCAATTAATCCTGAAAATGTAGCGTCAACGCCGGTTGAGAATGCATCAGTATAGCCTGAACTGGCACACAGGAGCTCGGAAAGTCAAACAAGACTGTGTACTATTGATTTAGGAGCCAGAAGGAAAATAAACCTGAATGACCATTCTTCTAAAGTAGTGGTCAATTTAGACAACACCAGTCCTGGTACGCCTATATAATGCCATGATATGGGCTCTTTGAAAATAAGTTTTCCTTCTTTTCCATTGCCCATAAACAGACCTATGAGCCAATGTTCAAACAGCTGAGGGAGAATGAAGAGAAAACCAACACCAGACCACAGCAATTACAAATCCTTGAAAAAGAATTTGGCAAAGGACGACGACACCCTAGTATGGAATATTTCATCCAAAAATCTAACAAATGAGTGAGATATCATTACTGAATAAAGGTATGAGATTTATACCAGCACAAAAGGCTGACATCACAGACCGTTTGATAGACTTAAAAACTTTTACATGCAATGTGATGCTAAAAGTACAATTTAAAGCATCTGATAATGTTAATAATACTAATTACAAAAGCTTTAGAAAACCTAGCACATAAACTCCAGTTAATAATGCCACTATAGAAGTGTTTGAAAGATTATGTGAAGATGAAATTTTCAAACTATTTAGTGAAAGGAATTTTGGTAAGGCGTATAAGAATTTAACCAGAGATGAATATGATGCACCGAGAAATTTTTGTATTGCCAATACCATCACCATTAGACCAGCGGATAAAGGAGGCCCAGTGGTAGTGATGGACCTGGACTTTTATATTCATTCTATGTATGAAATGTTAAATGTTGCTGAAACCTACACCAGGATAACTAGAGAAGACATAGATAGAAGGGTCAATGCTAGACTGTTTACTAGGATGCAATATTTCATTATATTTGTACAAGTTTTCGATATGTGAAGAACCAGTGATTCCATTCATTCAAGGTCTTCCGAAGGTGCATAAAGAACCTTGGAAGCCACCGTTTATTCTTATTGTGTCAGGCAGAGGGTGGTGCACAGAAAGTATCTCCATTTACATTGAGAAACACTTAAGACCTATGTTAGATGAGAATATATTTGTCTTAAAGGATACCAAGCATTTCTTAAATGATTTATACATGTTTGTATCAGAGAGGTCCTTTATGTGATGAGTACGTTTTTGTGATTTTTGATGTTCACTCTCTATTTACTTGTATACCCAATCAGACTGGCATTAATATGATGAGGTCTTATTTAAACATGCACAGTCACTATGCTGGAGGCCTTGTAGTATTGTTATGTTTGTTTACAGAAGTGATATTGGAGAATAATGTCTTCATTTTTGATGGTTCTTTCTACCTACAGAGAGATGATGTAGCTATGGGCACATCCTGTGCCCATAGCTATGCCAACATGGTTTTAGCTCTAGGGGAGGAAGAACACATTTTGAAGTCATCACAAGGAGTGGTCTTCTACTGCAAATTTGTAGAGAATCTTTTTTTCATCTGGGAAGGTAGTGAGGATGAACTCCTACAGTTTTATGAATACATGAACTACACAACAGCTTTTCTGAAGTTCACCATGAACAGTTCTAGAACAACCATAGATTTTTTAGATGTCACCATTATGAAGACACTAGATGGTATAATATCTACTAAAACATATAGAAAAAACAGGTTACAGGAACACATATCTACATAGGAGTATGCACTCCCCACATCATTAAAAATATTGTTAAAGGACAAGGGTTAATGGCTTCAAGACTGAATGCCACAGTAACAGATTTTAATAATGAAATGAACATACTGAGAGAAAGGTTTAAGAAAAGGGGGTATAGCAATCTCGAGATAGATAACATCCTCAAAGATGTTGCAAGATTGATAAGTACCCATGGAAAACCCTATTT